>NC_045543.1:49950440-50122940 GCF_009769535.1 Thamnophis elegans
TTCTGCAGCACTTAATTGATGGGAATGAGAGAAGGGGGACCGCCTACTCATCCCATAGAACAGGTTCTGAGGGATGTCTAAACAGGCTGGTCAAACCTTCCCTCTCTTTTGCCCTACTTCACGTTAAAGATTATGACTTGGTGACAGGAAATACACCAATAGTTTTCCTTAACCTGCCTCTGGCTAGAGCCATCAAGATGCTATCACTTGCTAGTCTCTCATACCAAGGCAGAATAGAAATTGGCTGTTGAGAAAGTGCAAATTTTACTGGTAGATTTTTGTGCTGCTTAAAAACTGCATGAGGAAAGCATATTGACTCAATGGCCCAGATGGGCTTTAAAGCCTTACATTATATTGGATCTTAAGGACCTATTTTATATTTCCAGGATTGAGATCTGGCACTGAACAACTAAGCTTTGACTGTTCTTCAATATCTTACTTTATTCCTCTAAACACTTATGAAAAATCATTCTCAGGACTGAGATTTGGTACTCAACAATTAAGCTTCAGCTTCGTTCAGCAACATACTTTCCCCCCTACAATATCACTTATTTAAAAAAATCATTCTGTTCCTGGTATATCATTGATTTCAGAATTAGTTGCTCTTTAATCTATGTTTTATTTCTGGTATTCCTCGTAGCCCAGACACTACTGGAAGTTGCAGCTCAATGAAAAGATATCTCATTTTCTCTTTCCTCCCTTTTTCAATTCTTTGCTTCCAGCATCTAACTCAATCAAGGCAGTAGCAAAATTCTTCCTCCAAATCAGGAAGGAACCATCAAGCTTTTCATACAAATAACATTGTAAGGTTTATCAAAGCAGGAATAAATTTAGTCCAAGTGGAACGGGTCACTTCTTTTTCTTGACAGAACATCTGCAAACAATCAGCATCAAAATTCCATCTGATTGCTGGACAGCTAAGAAATGCAACTTGAAACATCTGCATGTCAGCTCTGCAACATTGCAGATCCATCTGCAAAACACATGATGTGCCAGTTGACTGACTTGGTTGAATGGGATGTCAAGGAGAAGAAACAGGGAAGGTTTAATCCTCTGTATACAGTTTCTTTGTCTCTTTTTACCCCTTCCATTCTCCTTTGGTATTATAACCATATTCTCAAACAGGGATACAAAAGTAATTAGCTACTTTCTCAAAAGGGAGCAACAAAGAAAATAAAAATCTAGGGGTTACTTTATTCCAAAGCAGGAAATCACGAGAAAGACATCTCTGTATTTCTATAGCTATATGTGCTATTCCTTGGCAACACTGTTTCTGACACACTCATTGGTTTTATGTTCTTGACTGATATCCGTGAGATTGAAACGGGGGCTGCCTTTTATAACACTTTTACCAATAGTGAAAGCTGTCTAGTTATGACTGGGGGGAACTGAAAGCATTCACCAGAATCACCAAAATATATAATCCATAATTACTAAATATTGCTGTGAAAATAACACCATTGGAGTGTGAGAGACTGCTGTGCTTTCAGCATTGTGTTGTCCGCAATCCACTGATAACTTTTACACTTATTTATTTTATCACATGCCCTTCTCTGATTCTGTAACATTCTTGGAATGCAAAATGAACTTGTTTGGTCCAAATAGATAAACAGGAGAAAGCTATAATCTTATTTGCCATCTATATTATTATTCACTGGTTTCTCCCAGCCTAGTATATTTAAGTGGGATGTGGTGGCTCAATGGCTAAGACACTGAACTTGCCGATAAAAAAGGTCAGCAGTTCAGTGGTTCAAATCCCAAGTGCTGCATAATGGAGTGAGCTCCCGTTACTTGTCCCTGCTTCTCCCAACCTAGCAGTTCAAAAGCATGTAAAAATACAAGTAGAAAAATAGGGACCACCTTTAGTGGGAAGGTAACAGCATTCCATGCTCCTTTAGTGTTTAGTCCTGCCGGCCACATGACCATGGAGATGTCTTCGGACAGTGCTGGCTCTTCGGCTTTGAAACGGAGATGAGCACTGTTCCCTAGAGTTGGGAACAGCTAGCACATATGTGCAAGGGGAACCTTTACCTATTATATCTTCAGGAATGAGACAGAGGCTCGTGTCCGGTAACTCTGTAACCAATTTCTTTTAACACAACTTGTAACAGTAACAGGTAACAACCAGGCAGGGTGCTGGTTTAACAATGTAGCAACAGAAGGATGATCTGTGTAGAGAGAGAGGCAGAGAAGCAGCTCCAGCTGGACTGGAGTGTTCGTCTGCTCTGGTGCTGAACAACTGACAGTTTGAACGAGTCTGCCTTTTATAGTTCCTCAGACTCGCCCGGCAACTGTCAGGCGCGTCTGATTGGCTAAGACGCGCCTGGCTGCTGCCGAGCTGTCATTCGTAACAGCGAGGACTAACTTTTACTATACAACACTTCTTCCCCCCCAGCTGTGCGCATGCGTGATGTTTGCGCACGCGTAGTCTTGTAAGTATACAGGAGAACGGCGGACACGCCCCGAACGCCGCAATTGCATTGCAGGCGGATCATCGCATTGATGTCCCTGTCTGAGCTCCTCCCCTCGGGGAGTGAAGCTCCAGGTGACGTCTGATGGCAGAGGAACCCTGAATGGATGACTCCCACTGAATGGTAAGCTGGGCGAAGGGGGCGCGGCCGAGGATGTTGACGGCTTATGACTAGGCCGGTAGGCGGCCTCTGGAAGGGGAAGGCTAGGTCTATGTTGGCCTAAACGTAATGGGTTGGGGTTTTCAACTCCGGATTGAGAAGCACTGCTGGGCTGTGATACTGAGCTAGGCTGGCCTGGATTGGAGAAGGCTGGAGAGTTGTGGTTATTTAACTGCGGTTGCGGGTTCAGGTCTGGCTGAGAAACGGTTAAGCCAGGACCTTGCGTGTCGGCTTGAGAATCATTTTCTGATGACCGTCGTTGTCTCAATTGATCCAGGTGTCTTCTCCAGGTTGATCCATCTGAAACTCGAATCCTGTAGGAAACGGGCCCTGTTATTTCGGTTATAATTGCAGGCACCCATCTCGTCTCTCCTCCATAGTTTCTAGCCCAAACCAGGTCCCCAGGCTTAAAAGTGCGGGAGGGGGTTGGAGGCCCCAGGTTGCCAGACTGAATTCCTGAATAGACGGGATGCAATCTATCCAGGGTGGTCCGCAGGCGCCTGCCCATCAACATCTCCGCGGGGCTTTTCTGTGTCAGGGGGCAAGGTGTGGAGTGCTGTGCCAATAAGTAAGCATCCACCCTTGCCTGCCAGTCTCCACGGTTTAGACGGCCCAAAGCCTCCTTGGCAGATCTAACCGCCCTTTCCGCTCGGCCATTGCTGGCCGGGTGGTATGGGGCAACCAGCGCGTGGCGGACCCCTTGCTCGGCCAGGTATGTTTGGAACGTTGTAGACGTGAATTGCGGGCCGTTGTCGGACACTACTGTGTCCGGCAACCCGTGGGTTGTGAACAATCGTCGCAAGGCTCGCACAGTACTGTCAGATGTGGTGGAGTGCATGAGCAATACTTCCACCCATCGAGAGTACGCGTCCACAACTATAAGGAAAGTCTGGCCGTGAAAGGGGCCAGCGAAATCTATATGTATTCTAGACCAGGGACCCCGAGGCATCTCCCATTCCCGGGAGGGAGAGGAAGGAGGAGATGGTCAGGACTGCTGGCAGGTTTCGCATTTGGCGACCCAGGCTTCGATCTCTGCATCTAACCCTGGCCACCAAACAAAACTGCGAGCAAGGGCCTTCATTCTGCTTACTCCGGGGTGACTTTCATGGAGACGTTGCAGAATCTGTTGTCGGAGGACCGTTGGGATGACCACACGGTCGCCCCACAGTAGGCAGCCTGAATGTATAGAAAGCTCCCACTGTCTGTTCTTGAAGTGCTTGAACTGAGGTGGTAACTCACCCGCAGGCCAGCCTCTCAGGACCCAGTTCAATAGCTGTGACAGTGTGGAGTCAGACCGAGAGTAGGCGGCCACATCGGTAGAAGTCAATGGCAATTCTAACTGAGCAATTGCCAGAACAGAACAGCAAGGAACCGCTTGATCTTCCGTGTCCGGAAGAGGGCAGCGACTAAGGGCATCTGCATGCCCTATTTGCTTGCCCGGACGGTAGCACAGGGCGTAAGAATACGCCGCTAAGAACTCCGTCCAGCGGGTCATCCTTGGGGACAGGATAGGAGGGGTCGGTCTATCACCAGCCAGTAGCCCAAGGAGTGGCTTATGGTCTGTGAATAGGGTGAAGTGCCGCCCGTATAGGTAGTCGTGAAACTTTTTGATTCCAGACACTGCAGCCAGAGCCTCCTTGTCAATCTGGCTGTAGTTCCTCTCAGCCGAGGACAGTGTTCTGGAATAAAAAGCTATGGGGGCTTCTGAGCCGTTGGGCAGGATGTGACTCAGAACAGCCCCCAAACCGACGGGGGAGGCATCACATGCTAGAGTCAGGGGCATCTTGTCGCTATATTGCACTAAGACTGCCTCTGACGTCAGCAGGGATTTGACAGCCGCGAATGCATGCGCTTCGCGGCTGCCCCATTGCCAAGGCGCGGATCGGTCGAGCAACCGATGTAGCGGCTCGGCTAGTGATGCCTTGTGTGGGATGAAAGGCGCATAGAAATTTAGAAGCCCCAGGAACGATTGGAGCTGCGCCTTTGTAGTAGGAGTGGGAGCGTTCCTGATAGCTGCCAATTTAGAAGGGGTAGGATGAATTCCCTGGGCATC
Source organism: Thamnophis elegans (assembly GCF_009769535.1). Lineage (NCBI taxonomy): Eukaryota > Metazoa > Chordata > Lepidosauria > Squamata > Natricidae > Thamnophis > Thamnophis elegans. Next base: position 49,955,124 of record NC_045543.1, read on the forward strand.
AATTGTGAAGCCCAGGAAATCCACTTGGGGCACAGCAAAGAAACATTTGCTGCGTTTAAATTTAAGACCCGCGCCCCTGAAACGGTCGAGGACTTTCCTCAGTACTTTGATGAGGTCTGAGCGGCTGTCAGCAGCGATCAGGACGTCATCAAAGTAAGGTACCACTCCAGGGAGCCCATGGAGCAGACGTTCCATGAGGCTCTGGAAAATCCCCGGGGCAACGGAAACGCCGAATTGAAGGCGGCGACAACGGAAAGCCCCCCGGTGGGTGACGATGGTTTGGGCAGCCGCCGCATCGTCATCCACAGGGAGTTGCTGGTAGGCCTGCGCCATATCCAGTTTAGCGAAAATACGGCCCTGCCCCAAGGAATGGAGCAGGTGCTGTACAACAGGGACTGGATAGGGGTTTGCCTGAAGGCCAAGGTTGATGGTCGACTTATAGTCGGCGCAGATCCTAATGGAGCCGTCGGCCTTCACCGCAATCACAATGGGGGTCTCCCAAGGTGAGTGGTCGACGGGCTCCAGTATGCCCTGCGCCACGAGCTTATCGAGCTCAGCTTCAACCTTTGGCCTTAATGCAAAGGGCACCCTGCGGGCCTTCAGTCTGATTGGTGCAACCTGGGGGTCCAAGCTAAGGGATATGGGGCTGCCTTTGTAATGGCCTAGCTGGCCATCAAAGATATCAGCATAGTCTGACAAGACTGCTGCTATGTCTGGGGGCGTGTCCGCAGTAGAATGAATCCCCTGAAGGGAGATACCCAAGGGAGAAAACCATTCTAACCCCAGAATTGCTGGTAAAGGTTTCTGAACAATTAAAGCAGGTAAAACAGCGCAAAACTTGCCATAAGAAACCCTCAAGGCATATGAACCTAGGATAGAGATATGGGAGCCTTGATAGTCTGTTAAAATTGCGTTAAGGGGTGACAAGTGACAACGTTTCACGTGGGGGCACAACATAGAAAAAGTGTCCCAAGAAAGAAGGGATTTTGATGAGCCGGAGTCCACTTCCATCTGACACGGCTTCCCTTCAATCAGTATTTTAATATTGATTTTGTCCGTACCCTGTGAGGATGAGTTGATGGAGGTGTCATGCAGGGACGAAGAAGCTTGATTGATGTTAAAGCATTCGTCTTGACGCTGAGCAGGTTTCCGCTGCTGCGAGCTCTTCGGCGGGGGTGGAGGAGGACCATATGGAGGAGGTGGCTCGATTGCTGCAGAAGGAGTAGGAAGTGAAGCCTTGCAGACATGGGCTAAATGTCCTTTCTTTCCGCAGCGGCGGCAAACCGCTGCCTTGAAGGGGCAATTAGCCCGGGCGTGCGCTCCGCCACAGCCAATGCAAGCAGAGGAGTTTGAAGGGAAACGGCTGATGGCTTGACTCTGTCGAGGCTGCTGACGGCGGGGTTGTGCTCCAAGTCTATCTACCTGAAGTTGTTGTAGATAGTCAGGCAGGGGGGCTAGCTCATCAATTAGATTTGTAATGTACGTTGGCTGCTGGAGCGGAGGAGGAGTTGGAACGGTTGAGGCTTGAGTGGCAGGTAACCCTCCAGCAACCGTCATCTGCGCGAGGTAGCGTTCTATTTCGTTGGAGGATGAATCTGCCAACTCCGCAGCGCGAGCCTCGTCTATGGCATAAGCTAATGTGACCTTAGGCTTGCCCAAAAGTCTACGCCTGAGAAAAATATCCTTTAGGCCACAGACGAATTGCTCTGCGAGATTTGCCTCAAGATCTGGGAACTCACACTGCGCTGCAGCAACTCTCAAGGCTTGCAAAAATTGATTTACCGTTTCTGCAGGCTTTTGGACTCGCCTGCGGTAAGCGAAGCATCTGGCTATTTGAGATGGAGTAGGTGCGTAGTATGCCTGCAATCCGTCTGTTAGTTCTTGCCAGGTGAGGTCGTACACCGCTCTAGGGGCGGCAAAGGACCTTGCGGTGGCAAACATTTCTGGGCCACAAGCCGTAAGGAAGAACCCACATTTCCTCGCTTGAGACTGACCTTGACGGTTGTTAGTGATTAAAAAGCATTCAAACCGTTCAAGAAATGCCTCCCAGGTTTCACCTCCAACCCCAAAAGGGGCAAACATTGGCATTCCGGCCATAGCAGTTGGTTGGAGAAGTGGCAGTTGGTTCCTTTTTCTTCTGGTTACAGGTCCCCAGTCCTCGTCGCCAGTATTATATCTTCAGGAATGAGACAGAGGCTCGTGTCCGGTAACTCTGTAACCAATTTATTTTAACACAACTTGTAACAGTAACAGGTAACAACCAGGCAGGGTGCTGGTTTAACAATGTAGCAACAGAAGGATGATCTGTGTAGAGAGAGAGGCAGAGAAGCAGCTCCAGCTGGACTGGAGTGTTCGTCTGCTCTGGTGCTGAACAACTGACAGTTTGAACGAGTCTGCCTTTTATAGTTCCTCAGACTCGCCCGGCAGCTGACAGGCGCGTCTGATTGGCTAAGACGCGCCTGGCTGCTGCCGAGCTGTCATTCGTAACAGCGAGGACTAACTTTTACTATACAACATTACCTTTATCTAGTATGTTTAAATGTCAGAATCCCAATTTCAGGATGTCTAGAATAAGCCACAATAATTTTAATTATTGTGCCAATTACATATCCAACCACAATATTTTCTTTAATTCTCCAATTCAGTTTCCACTGCCACCCCTTGGGGAATACAGGCATATTGCTTTAGATGTAAAAAATATATATTTATATGATTTAAACTGGCTTTTCTCTTGAACCTTAGTTCACAAACAGTGCTATTTATGGCACTTATTTTCTTAGCTGTTGAAATTACTTTTCTACACCATTTTTGATCCAGGCTGGAGTCAAATAACATAACTCTACACATGTCCAATAGGGAACTATTCTTTACTTCTGCTAATCCATTTTGGATTGAGAGACCGCCTACTGCCAATTACCTCCACTAGGCCAATAAGATCCCATAGATTAGGCCTCCTCCGAATTCCATCAGCCGGTCAATGCCGACTGGCAACTACCCGGAGGAGAGCCTTCTCGGCGGCTGCTCCGACCCTATGGAACGAACTCCCCATGGAGATTCGTACCCTCACCACCCTCCGGACCTTCCGCATAGCCCTTAAAACCTGGCTGTCCCGACAGGCCTGGGGCTGAAGACTTCAACCCCACCTGAATAGTATGATTGTTGCGCTTTTAACGATGTATTGTCTTCATGTGTGTAACTTGTTTTGTCTTTCCCTCCCCCTGAATTGTGAGCCGCCCTGAGTCCCCTCAGGGAAAAGGGCGGCATACAAATAAAGTATATTCTATTCTATTCTATTCTACTTTGTTCTGCTATACAGAGAACAGATCTGTCATGTCTTTTCCGTTAAATAATCAGGCACCTACTTATTCATACTATTTCAGGATCAGAATTAAAATCTGCAGTTATCTTCCAAATGCATTGTCCACATAAGCCACAAATTGTCTGAATTTACTAAACCTTATATCTTTTCAAATTCAAATGGCAAAAAGGAAATGCTTCAAATGGAGAAAGTTACAAAGTGCTTATTTCCTCCATTTCCTTTTTAACGTAAAGAGAATGGGGGGGACTGTGGATTTTCTCATGCACTTAATATTGGGTTTCCCATTTTTTCAAAGCTTTTAATGTTTTCTGTAATGTGTGATTCTCAAGGACATTTACCATTGTAAACGTATGAAACAGGTGATTTGCAGTTTGCAATTTTGTAATTTTGAGCCTGATTATTTTCTCCTCTCCTGTATCTTTCTTTTCTATATTCTGAGGGCTCAGTTTCTCCTTTTACATTACTTTGCTAGCTTTACAACATCAAGCAGTTTTCTTTTATCTTAGAATTCACAAGTCACTGGGGAATCCATATGGAAAAGTCCCAATTCTAACAAAATTTCTTTCAACAATAGATCACCATCCTTATTATTGAGCCATCAATAAAATAAAATAAAAATCAGCAACAACTCACCAACAAATTCAATTATATTTCCCTTTCTGACTGCATAACTGATTGTAAATTGGAACCCAAATCTGGTTAGCATAGCTCCTCCTTCAAATGCAAAGCATTCATCTCGTCATCACCATTCGTATTTTGTTAATGCCTTTCCAGCTCCTTGCAAGCTTATCTGCTTTCCACTTGACAATCCGAATTGTTCTTTTCAACGTAAATCAAGACTATCAACAACAAAACCCTTTACTCTTTAAACTTTAGAACAGTTGTTCCACTGTCCAGATAATCTGAGTTCATATCACTAATTTTACCACTAGAATACAGGTAGTCCTCGACTTACGACCACAATTGAAGCCCAAATTTCTGTTGCTAAGTGAGACATTTGTTAAGTGAGTTTTTCCCCATTTTATGACCTTTCCACAATTGCTAAATGAATCACTGCAGTTGTTAAGTTAGTAACACGGTCTGGCTTCCCAATTGACTTTGCTTATCAGAAGGTTACTGGGACACTGCAAACATCATAAATATGGGAGTCAGTTGCCAAACATCTGAATTTTGAACACATGACCAAGGGGTCTGCAACAGTCATAAGTATGAAAAACAGTCATAAGTCATGGTTTTTAGGGCTGTTGTAACTTTGAATGGTCACTAAACTAACTATTGTAAGTCAAGGACTACTTGTATATCATCGCCTGCCCTTTGAGTTTAGCTTCAGCTTCTTTTCCATTTTTTATCACTTGTATCATTTATTCTCCCCTTGAAATGAAAACCAACAAACAAACCCATCTTCACCATCTGTATCTCTGACTTGGGACTTTTGTGGGCAAAATGGTAAGGTATAGATTACTTTAACAAGCAAGGTAAAGGTTCCCCTCACATATATGTGCTTGTCATTCCCGACTCTAGGGGGCGGTGCTCATCTCCGTTTCAAAGCCAAAGAGCCAGCGCTGTCCAAAGACATCTCCGTGGTCATGTGGCCGGCATGACTAAACGCCAAAGGCGCATGGAACGCTGTTACCTTCCCACTAAATATGGTTCCTATTTTTCTACTTGCATTTTTACATGCTTTCGAACTGCTAAGATGGCAGAAGTGGGGCAAGTAATGGGAGCTCACTCTGTTATGTGGTGCTAGGGATTCGAATGGCCGACCATTCTGATTGACAAGTGCAGCATCTTAGCCACTGAGCCACTGCGTCCTTTTTTACTTTAGCAAGTAGAACAGGATTTTCTCTACCTTTGAAAGCAGATGGTTTGAATTTCTGTTTCCATTAGGGATTCATGTATTTGGATATGGTCTTCTTGAAGCATTATTGCTTGTTTCAACACATTAAAATATTGGAACGGAGACATTAGATTCGAGTTTTCCAGGTTTGCAATTCCCAGGTTCTTTGCTTTTTATCTCCAGAGGGTCTTGGTGTTTCTAGAACTTGCCATAATTCAAGGTTCTCTGAGATTATCTCCATACACAGCCGGGGGGGGGGGGACATTTCTGGTGTTATGGATTAAAATGGTGGCCTTGTACTGCCTATCTCTTTGTTTCTTGCTTTGGTTTTTCCAAATAAAAAATAAGCCAAAAATTGAGCTGGCTGTCTTTCCTCCCCTGGCTTATTTTACCAGTCTTAGGATTTCTGCACTTACTATTTGTAATCTTTCATTTCTGGTTATTCAGCAGCTCACAGCTTGGAAGCTAGATGGTGATAACTTGGAGATTTGAAACTCAGCAAGAGTCTTGTTTAGAGGGCTGAAAGAATATCAAGTAATTAAATAGTAGAGCAACTCACTGAAACAGGAAAATGCTCCTTGTGTGAAGGAAATCAACCCTTCCTGCCATTCAGTCTTCCTCTGGCCATAGTCTTCCTGCTGTTTATCAGGGCAAGAGGTAAGAAATTGCAATGGGCTGAACACACAAAGATTAAAATGTGGCAGGAGGCACTAGCCTAGCCAGATGACCATTCCTTCCTGGACACCAGACATCTTCTTAATTACATAGCAAAAGATCCTTTCCATGAAGAGGTTGCAGCTTCCATCTGCAATGTTAAATAAGTGGCAAACCAATATACAGCCTGGCACCTGACTTTAGAGCACCCTCTCTAGGAAACGTGGCCAAGTGCACTTTCTTGGAATTCCTAGAGGTGGCATTCTTTCATGCCCTTTCAAGTCACAAAGGCAAAGTTTCTTTATGTAAAGTCCTCTTGAGGGAGGACTCGGTTTCTGAGGAAAAAAACTCCAAATGAGTTTGTTGAATGACGCTGCATCCATTTAGCAACCGCAGCAAAAAATGTCAGGAAAAAATTCCAGTTCTGTGAGTCTTGACTTATAACAGTAATAACGTATGACCAAAATTTCAACTTCAAATACAGTCATACGTAAGTCAAGATACGTATCCCCCAGGGGTCTTCAATCCACAGGTCGTGGCCCACTGTTGGGCCATGACCCATTCAGAACTGGGCTGCAGAAGCACACACATGTAGCTTTTTCACACAGTGAGTGAGCAGTATGTGTGTGTCTCCAGTTGTGTGAGCAAAGGGCATTTGTGCACCCATCACTACCACACAACCATCCCCTCTCTCCCTCCCCCCAGGCTGGTCTACAAGCTGGAAAGATTGGATACACTGCTATACACAATTTGAATCTCCTGCTGCCTAGTGTTTAATTTGTCTAAACATTGAGTATCATTGAGGTCAGCATTTCTGCTGGATTTTCAAGTTTCTTTCAAGTTTCAAGACCTTAAGCCTTATGAGGTGGTCCAGACAAGCAGCACACCCAGGTGAACTAATCCTACTTCCCTGCAAAATGACATTAACAGAAACTCTGAAAATAAATGTCTTCAATATAATTAAAATTGTAATTGTAACATGCATCCAGATGTTTATAATGTGAAGTAACATACATGTCAGCTTCTGCCTTGCTGTTGCTTCAGCTGTCATGAAACGGGGAGGGAGGGTTGGTATTTGGGAGGGGTTATTCGATGTGCTGGAGGAATGTTCTAGTATTTACCAGATGGTTGGATTACGCATGCGTGAGTGCTTCCCGCCTGGACCAACGGCCTCAACATTCCATCTTCGTGATGTCTTTTGAAGTTATCTCACACCTGACACTTGAAGGACGTATGATTGGCCTGAGGCTATGATCCCAAGGGGGGGGGAATGGACTATTCTATATATCAATTGCTTTCATGCCTAATTAAACAGACTTCGCTTCCCAACTGCTCGCTAACCATTTATAATTAGTAAAAGTACTTTTGATTTCCAACACATGGAATCTCTTGGTCTTTCTTTCCTAATTATATAATGGAGGGATGCTGACAAGAAGCGAAGTCTCTTTAAAACCCTTTCCAGGAGACCTACGTCTACCGTGAAGGGAGGAATGTCTTCACCGGTCAGGGAAGGAGAGGGGGCCACTTGTGATGTGGATACCAGCGGGGGCGGCCCTCCCGAACTTTCGCTTCACGAGCCCGGACCTCCCGACCTCTCGCTTCATGAAGATTTGTTTCAACTACAAATATCCAGCCAGCCTGATCCACCCCCCCCCCACGATGGTCTACTTCGGTAGGACGAAGAGAGGAAGGGGCAAGCTGGAATGCAGGGGTCACCCAAAGGCAACCTCGACAACGAATGCTGGAGACGGGAGCCATAAGAAAACCCCAGAGGAGTGAATTACCCGATTACTGGGGACAAAGGTATTTTGGGGAAAGAAGTGGGGAAGATGAGAAAGACTGGAGGGGCTGGGAGCGACAGTACCCACGCGCGGCTTCACCCCCCCCCTTGACCTGCTTCACCCCCTGTGGCTAGAGGTTTTGCTGGACCGGGGGCCCCACCTCCCCGAAGGCACAGGATGGCCAAAATCCCTCCCCTGCCTGTGCGATACAATGGAGATTCTGCCAGCCTGGCCTCTTTTATTATGCAGGTTTTTAATTACATGGAGATTTATGGCCGTGATTTTGAGACAGATGGTATGAGGGTGAGAATGGTTCTCCTATCCTTAGACGGCGAAGCGGCTACCTGGTCCACGGCTTTACATATGTCTGCCTCCCCCCTCCTGGGGGATTTCAATCGATTTATGGAGGCTTTCCGACGACGCTTTGATGACCCCTTGACTGAGAAGCGAAGCAAATTGAAATTTATAACCCTCGAGCAGGACGATAGGCCTGTCGCCCAATACATCCAGGACTTTCAGTCCCTGCCCCAATACATGAGAGGGTGGGGCGAGGACGCCCTTTTGGACAAATTTGCTTTGGGCTTAGATGAAGACATTTATCAGCAGTGTGTCAATCGCAATCTGCCCAGACGTTTGACCACTTGGTTTGAACACGCAGCTGATGCTGAACTCGACTTAAACAGGCTCCGTTGTGCCAAAGAGGAAAGAAAGAAGAAGAAGGAGAAAGCTTCTAAGAGCACCCCCCCCTCCAGGCGGAAAATCGCAGTTCAGACGAAGAGGAGAGGGGAGGGGGGCTCCTTCAGCACTCTCCAGACCCATAACATGCTTCCGTTGCGGGAAATTGGGGCACACCACCCCCGACTGTCGTGCTAAATTACCCATCGCCGCCCAACCCCCGCCCAAGCGAGAGGAGAAGTCTGGCAGAGCCTCCGACAAGAAGAAGAAGGAAGCTGCCTTCGCTGTAGACTCCACCCCCCCCCCCCCGTTTCGGCCAGGCTTTGGAGGGAGACGCGGACGCCAACTCCTCCTCTTCTGAGGACTCCGATGACGACACATCGCCTCACTGGGTGAGTTCAAACAAAGGGCCCCTGCTAATCCCCATAGAGTTAAAAGTTCCCCCTGAGGGGCAACCAGCAACCTTTCACGCCTTGCTCGATTCGGGTTGCTCCCGATCCATTTTTCTGTTTTGTTGTTTGTCTGTTCGTTTTTTTTTTTTCTAGGCCTGACAGCCTTTTTCCAGGGGACGGCCGGATGTCAGCTTCTGCCTTGCTGTTGCTTCAGCTGTCATGAAACGGGGAGGGAGGGTTGGTATTTGGGAGGGGTTATTCGATGTGCTGGAGGAATGTTCTAGTATTTACCAGATGGTTGGATTACGCATGCGTGAGTGCTTCCCGCCTGGACCAACGGCCTCGACATTCCATCTTCGTGATGTCTTTTGAAGTTAACTCACACCTGACACTTGAAGGACGTATGATTGGCCTGAGGCTATGATCCCAAGGGGTGGGGAATGGACTATTCTATATATCAATTGCTTTCGTGCCTAATTAAACAGACTTCGCTTCGCAACTGCTTGCTAACCATTTGTAATTAGTAAAAGTACTTTTGATTTCCAACACATGGAATCTCTTGGTCTTTCTTTCCTAATTATATAATGGAGGGATGCTGACAATACAGATATTCCAGTTATTCAGGACTCTGCTTGTAGTGGAGGGCAGTTGGCTAAACCAATTGAGAGATTGCATTGTAATAAAGGTGGAAACAAGGCTAATGCAAAAATGTATATACACTTTTATACTGAAATTACCTTTAGAGAGGATCAAACTTGGAGATGGGAAAACTGGTACAGTAGTTCCAACCCTGAGATACTTAAAAAACTGAACTGTGGCAACTTCAACTCCCAGAATTCCCTGGTCAGCATGAATTCTGGGAGTTAAAGTCTACAAGTCTTAAAGTTGCCAAGAATGGATATCCCTGTTTTAGATCATCATGATATACTACCTATGCCTATTGTGGAAATATTCAAATAGTTAATGAGTGCCATTGCAGTCAGAACTGATGTAGCTTTTAGAGCTTTTCATCTGTTTTACTTTTCAGTGAAACTGCAGCTCTTAGAATTCAGGTAATTGCCAAGACGTTATGAAATGGATAACAGCCCAACATTTTGTGAAACCAGCTTAATGTTTGGTGCTGAAATTTCATGGATTATGAAATCCAGATGTTAGTGAGAGCCTGCAGATGGCTGATGAAGGAGTGTATAACATAACCAAGCCCTCTACTCCTGCTAGTAAAGTCTGTGTTATCACAAACAGGAGGAAGTTCGGTCTTAATAGTCCCTTTTAATGTTGTGTCTTTGAAGCATAGGTTCCCTCAGGAAATGCTGATAATTTTATAATGAGCCTTTCAATGGTTTTATGGGTAGAGGTTTGTATGGATCTTAAGTAGCTAAACCTTTAAGTCAAATAAAGTGAAGAAAAGTAGAATTCTACTTTATTTAATATTATTGTATTTTGTTCTGCCTCCCAACTAAATAAATCTTAGGTGGATAATTGATTAAAAGGCTCCATAAACTTGCACATAAGTTAAAAGAGATATAGGGGAAATTACTTCCTTTGTTGTTGTTGTTTTAGAGCAAATTGCCAGTGGTTTAATGGATAAAAGACCAAATAAATTAATGCAGCTGGGTGATTAATTTAGAACCATAATTACTTTGTGTGAGCGCACACATAATAATTAGAACTTTAGTCAACTACTGGGGGTAGCAGAGAGTGAGGTCTATGAGATCCTTTTTTACAATGCCAAATCATTCAGTTTTGGGGTATAAAGTAGCATAGCATCTTCATTATAACAGTTTCTCCTAGTTCAGGAAGACTGCAGTGGCACTGATTCATTTCTATGAGAATAAAATCCCTAAACAAACTCCTCTTAGCCGAATCATCCTAACCATTGGGATTTCGGCCTGATTCTACATCTGCTTCATTAGCTTTAGGACTGGTGGCCATCTACTGTAGTCTATATAAGGGTGCTCCATCACTGAAGGCTTTCAAAAAAAGACTGGACAACCTTTTGTTTGAAATGGTGTAGGGTGTACTTAAGTAGAGTGTTGGACTAGAAGACCTCCAAGGTCCCTTCTAACTCTATTCTATGTTCTAAATGGAAAATGGAAGTTGACTGTTGAATGTCTTAATTGTGGGGGATTGGATGGACCTTTCTGTATTTAGATATAAGACCACTAGGGGACACTGTTGTGTCAGCCATATTAGTAGTCAAGAGCCTGGATTCTATTGCCATTCTAGCTATTTTCTCCCCTCAGGATAGAAATTTTTTGGATAGATGCAAGTTTCATCATTTTAAGGGTAGTTTAATCAGAAAAGATAAAAAATAAAAGGGATATTTGTTTGTTTTTTACTTTTTATGTTTTAGTTTATATGTAACTATAAATCGAGTTACCTTACGGTAAGATGGACAAATAACAAACAAATAAATCATTAAGAAATCTGTAGCATGGAGTTTGCTGTCCCAGAACTATACTTTACAAACCTCAGAAAAAGTGATAGGAAAAGGCATTGAATAAAATCTCTTTAAGCAAGGAAAGGAAAAGAGAACCAGGTTGTCCTCAGCAGAGGAAAATATGTAAATGTAACAAAGGTTAGAGGGGAGGGAAGGAGGACAGTAGGGAAGTCAGGATGGAGAGGAGAAAGGAGAGGAACAGGAAAGGCAGAAGAAGGGGAGAAGGATAAAGAGGAGGAAGAGAAAGAAGAGAAGGGAAAGGATGTGGGAAGAAAGAAGGAGAGAAGAAAGAGAAGAAACTGGGGGAGGAAGGAGGGAGGGAAGAGGAGAGGGTAGTAAAGAGGGAAAGAGGGAGGGAAAGAAAGAGAGAAGGAGAGTTGAAAGGAAGGAAGGAAGGAGGGAGGAAAAGAGGGAGATTAAGAGAAAAGGAAGGAGGAGGGAAAGAGGAAGGGAAGGAGGGAAGGTATGTGAGAAGGAGGGGGATCGAGGGAGGGAAAGGAGGGGGAAGGAAAGGAGGAAAGGAGAAAAGAAAGGAGGGAAGGCAGGGGAGAAGGAAGTAAGGGGGGAGGGAAGAAAAGGGTATGGAAAAGAAGAAATGAGGGAAGAGAAGAGGGAGGGAAGGAATAAGATACCTAACCTTTGATGTTTATAATGATTTGATAGTATGGGAATATCTCGAAATGTAGTTGTATTGTTTTTTACAAGTTATGGATATTGTATTTTCTTTTTACCAATAAAATCTTTTTTTTAAAAAAAAAAAAACATCACTGGTGGCGCCAGGCAATTCCTATCAACTAGGTACTTTGGTAGCTGGCTGGGTTCACACGGTGCATTAAGCAAAAAATCAATTAAGCCAGTATATATAAATCCACACCCGTGTAAAGTAATTAGGGATGGCTGAGCAGTTCTTCTCCCAAATAATAATAATAATAATAATAATAATAATAATAATAATAATAATAATAATAATGTTCTTGACTTTCTTTTAAATAATCAGCCAGTGCATGTTTTTCTTCTTCAACTGTTTGCTTCACTTGTAATAATCCTCTGCCCCCTGATTTTCGGGGCAGGTATAATCTATCAGTATCACCACGTGGATGTAAACTGAAGTGCATTGTCATTAGTTTCCTGGTTTTTTGGTCCAAAATGTCCAAATCAGCTTGTGTCCAGTTAACTATACCAGCTGTGTATCTTATAACTGGTATTGCCCAGGTATTTATGGCCTTGATTGTATTTCCACCATTCAATTTAGATTTCAAATTTTTCCTAACTCTATTGGTGTACTCTCGCCTGACAATAGTTTTTACTTCTCCATGCTTGATGTTATCCAACTGCAGAATGCCTAAGTATTTGTAGGCTTCATTTTCATTGCATTTAATTAATTGGCCATTGGGCATTTCAATTCCCTCACATGCAGTGATTTTGCCCCTTTTTATGGATACAGTGGCGCATTTTTCCATGCCAAACTGCATTGAAATATCGGTGCTGAATACTCGGACTGTGTTTGTCAATGATTGGATTTCTATTTCTGACTTTCCATAGAGTTTCAAATCATCCATATATAATAAATGCGAAATTTTTTCAGCTTCTTTGGCTGTTTGGTAGCCTAATTTCATTTTTTTTTTAAGATTACTGATAGTGGGATCATTGCGATGATGAAGAGAAGAGGTGAAAGTGAATCACCCTGGAAAATTCCTCGCTTGATATTAGCCATTCCGTAGATCTCATTCCCTATTGCCAACTCAGTTCTCCATTGTTTCATCCTTTCAGTAAAGGATGTAATATTTTTGCTAATGCCAGTTGTTTCTAAGCATTTTATGATCCAACTATGTGGCAGTGAGTCAAATGCCTTTTTGTAATCAATCCAGACCATATTCAAGTTCGTTTTTCTGTTCTTACAATTTTCTAATATCATTTTATCAATTAGAAGCTGATCTTTTGTGCCCCTGCTCCTTCTTTTGTTGCCTTTTTGCTCTACTGGCAAGATGTTGTTTGTTCCAAATAATCCATCATGTTATCTGCAATAATGCCTGTGAGTAATTTGAAGGTTGTTGGCAAGCATGTTATTGGTCTGTAGTTTTCAGATGTTGTTCCTTTAGTTGCATCTTTCTGAATCAAGTATGTTTTTCCGGTTGTCAACCATTCATTAATTTGGCCCTTTTGTAAAATTTCATTCAGTTGCCTGGCAAATATTGCATGTAAACTGGTCAGATATTTGAACCAGAAACCATGTAATTGGTCCTTTCCAGGTGATGTCCAATTCTTTACCTTTTTAACTTGATTTTTGACCATCTCAGTTGTTATTTCTAATACTTGCATTTGTTTGTTGCCAATGCTTTTCTCAAAGTCATGTATCCACTTTGCTTCCTTATTGTAGTCCTTTGCATTTTCCCACAATTTTTTTCAGAATTCAACTGTGGCCTGCTTTTCTGGTTTTTCACTTTTGGTGTCACCATACACATTAAGACTTTGATAAAAACGCTGTTGGTCTGATCAAAATTGCTAATTTTGTTTATATTGGATGATTCGTGCCTCATATCTTTCAATTTTTCTAGCTGTTGCTATTATCTGCTGTTTTACAATCTCTACAGCTTCATTGACGTTTCTTGTATCCAATCTATATCTTCTGATTAGCCGATCTATGGTTTTGTTGTTTTTAAGTCGTTGCTCCTGCATGTTCTTTAAGTTACTAGCATCTGCCCTTAATTTTTTGACTTTTTGTTCTAATCGGATTTTCCACTTTGGCTTTGATGCTTTTTCTGTTGTGTGACTAGGTACTTTGATTTTAATGCCTAGTTCATTAGTGACTATTACAGCTGCGCTGTACATTAACTGGTTTGTTTCCAAGATGGATCCCGATTCAATTGTTGAAAACACTGCATTAACTATTTTCATGATAGGGGCCAAAATTTTCTTAGGCACAGTTTTTAGTGATGGTAAACATTGCCTTTCCTCATTAAGCAGAAAATGCTCCATAATCTTATCCTTCAATTCTTTTTGTTTTTGAGTTAGTTCATCAGTTGGTTCAGTGATAACTGGTTCTAATGGTGGTGGTGTTATTTCCTCCCCGAGAGCTTCTTCTGGGAGTTCTACTATAATGTCTTTAGTTGTGTCTTGAATATCAGTTGTGATATTGCTGTGAATATCGCTTGTGATATTGTTTTTTTGGTTTTGCAATTTGCCTGAATTTCCTCAAGTTCAACTTCACTAAACACTTTATTCCGTATAATAAATCACCTTTGATCTGCTAGTCGTTGTTCACTAACATTTGAATCTGGATATTGTTCTTTCCATAATTCATACATTCGCTTTAAATAACCTCTTTTTTCTGGCTCTGTGTTGTAGTAACAGGCCATTATGGCACGGTTTTCATCTGCACTATATTTTTGTCGTTTTGTTGGCTGATCCACTTGTAGCCCACTTGTCGACGGATGTCCAGGGACCTCAACATCCTTGTTAACCCACGCGATGACCGATGCGGTATAAAAATTTTTATTCGTTTCTTTCACCATATTGTATGGGTTGGTGGGGTTTTTTTTATGGGGCCAGTTGCCAACCTGACCCCAACCCTCCTCCTTTCTCATCCGGGCTTGGGACCGGCAACGGCGGAGTTGTTGTTGTTGTTGTTGTTGTTGTTGTTGTTATTATTATTATTATTATTTAATGGCCAACTAATTAAATGCAACGAAAATGAAGCCTACAAATACTTAGGCATTCTGCAGTTGGATAATATCAAGCATGGAGAAGTAAAAACTATTGTCAGGCGAGAGTACACCAACAGAGTTAGGAAAATTTTGAAACCTAAATTGAATAGTGGAAATACAATCAAGGCCATAAATACCTGGGCAATACCAGTTATAAGATACACAGCTGGTATAGTTAACTGGACACAAGCTGATTTGGACATTTTGGACCAAAAAACCAGGAAACTAATGACAATGCACTACAGTTTACATCCATGTGGTGATACTGATAGATTATACCTGCCCCGAAAATCAGGTGGCAGAGGATTATTACAAGTGAAGCAAACAGTTGAAGAAGAAAAACATGCACTGGCTGATTATTTAAAAGAAAGTCAAAAACATCTATTAATTGAAGTAAAGAACAAAAAACTACTGAAGGCCCAACAGACGAAACAAGAATACAGAAAAGATGTGATAAAATCCAGAATGGAGAGTTGGCAGAACAAAGCACTGCATGGCCAATTTCTGGAAAAAATAAAAGATAAAGTGGACAGTGAACAAACTTGGTTATGGTTAACAACAGGTACATTAAAGAAAGAAACAGAGTTACTAATCCTGGCTGCGCAAGAACAAGCTATCCGCACAAATGCCATTAAGGCCAAAATTGAAAAATCCTCTGATGATGCCAAATGCAGACTTTGCAAAGAAGCTGATGAAATTGTTGATCACATACTCAGCTGCTGTAAAAAAATCGCGCAGACTGATTATAAATTGCGGCACAATTCAGTAGCACAAATGATTCATTGGAATTTGTGCAAAAATTATAATATTAAAACAGCAACAAACTGGTGGGAACATCAGCCTGAAAAAGTCACCGAAAATCAGATGGTCAAGATCTTGTGGGATTTCCGTATACAAACAGACAAAATACTGGTGCATAATACACCAGACATCACACTGGTTGAGAAAAATAAGATCACAATCATAGACATCACAATACCAGGTGAGAGCAGGGTCGCTAAGAAGGAACATGAAAAAATCGCAAAATACCAGGACTTAAAAATTGAAATTCAACGACTATGGCACAAACCAGCAGTGGTAATTCCAGTGGTAATCGGCACACTGGGTGCTATTCCAAAAGCACTGGAATTACGTTTAAAACAGTTAAAAATTGACAAAATCACCATCAGTCAAATGCAAAAAGCCGCACTGCTTGGATCTGCACGCATATTACGAAAATACGTTTTGATGTCCTAGGCCCCTGGGTGGGGCCCGACTAGTAACCAATGCCAAATCCGGCGAAACAACTGGCTGCTGTGATACAATTGTATAATAATAATAATAATAATAATTTTTGTTTTCTTGTGTTTATGGTAGTCAAAGTGAATGCTATTATACAATAAGCCTATAAGCAATTTAACTCAAACTGCCCTCTCTTCCTTTATGGTATCCCCATTTTTAGGGGTGGGGGAGTTAAGTCAGTCTAAGTTTTTTTTATATGAGAGCATATTATTTATTATTGGCAGAGGTCCTGCTGTGGCCTGCGAGGAACTGAAATAGTCTCCCTATTTAGAGTTCTGCCTGCAGGCCATTTTTAGATATGTCTGGAAGTTTGGTTTGTGCCAGCACAGGAAGAATGTCTCAGCATTAAACTTGAGCTAGGTCATCCTGTTCAGTGCAGGCAATGAGGCTGGCTGGGATGAGGGCCCTTAAGAGGATTTTTCAGTATTCATACTGGAATCTGCTGCAGGAGACCCTTCTTGTCTCCTACATATAAACAGAACCAGTTTTTTTCCCCCTAGCAGATTCCTATACCTTCAAAGACTATGTTAGCTTATACAGGTAATCCTCGACTTGCAACAGTTCATTTAGTGTCCATTCAAAGTTACGATGTCACTGGAAAAAGTGACTAACGACTGTTTTCACACAACCATTGTAGTATTCCCATGGTCACATGATCAAAATTCAGATGCTTGACAAGTGGTTCATATTTATGGTGAATCCAGATTCGCTTCACAACTATGTTACTAGCTTAACAAGTGCAATGATTCACTTAGTAACTGTGGCAAGAAAAGTTGTAAAATGAAGCAAACTTTCTTAATAAATGTTTCATTTGGTAACATACATTTTGGGCTCAACTGTGATCATAACTCGAGGATTACCTGTGCAATATCTTTCTCTTCGCAAGGAAAGCCCAGATGAGTATCCTGTGTAAATTCAGGAGAGTCTCAAATTTAAATTTTTCCTAAGAGGATGCAGAAGGCACGCAACTGTGCCTTCATATCCATTAAAAATTACCCAGTCGGTCCTCCCATTTTCAAGATATTTTTGTAGATGTATCCACCCATTTTTAAATGTGCCATATTCAACATCACATGTATTGTTTTGGAGCTGTGCAAAAGCATCATGTATACAAAACAGTGCTATGCACAGGTGTTGTGGCCCAGCAGGAGCCGTTGGAGCTGCCACCAGACTCCTACAGCGAGGGGCCCTATGAGTCTGCTCTGGAGGATGTGGAGGACCCTGGACAGGGTTTCGACTCCGAGCAGGGCGCAGAGAGGCTGGTTGGCCACCAGGAGGCGCCTGAACCTTAGACCAGTGGGGAGGAGACAAGGGAGTGTGATCTGGACGTCATGCATTGGAGCAGTGGGGAGGAGCCAAGGGAGTTGTTCCTGGATGCCCGGCAACGCCGGGCAGATTGACATAGAAAGCAGCTACGCAGTTACCAAAGATAATTGGACCCAGGTGATTGTAATTAGGCTCCTCTCAAGATAGTATTTAAAGAGAGACTGGGAGGAGCCTGGTTTTGCAGGATTCAACGTCATTCCTAACGCTGGAGAAGCTGTCATCTGTCGAAGTCTGAGTTGCTGCTAAGGTTCTTATCTGTTTGTTATGCTTGGCTTTCAGCCACCGAGGTTTTGTTTCTTGCTAATAAAGTGCTGTGAAATTCCAGTTAAGCTTGTCTCGGCATTCGTTACTGGACGGAGGAGGGGGTCAGAACACACAGGCATCATTAAAGAGATGATAGCTTGAATTTCTTCCATGTTATGCAGGTAGACCATCTTTGATTTGGACAATTGGAACTAGAATTTTCATTAAGCAAGCCAGTTAAGTGAGTTGTGTCCCATTTTATGACCTTTTCCCCCCCACAATTAAGTGAATCCCTACAGTTGTTAAGAGAACCAGGCTGTTAAGCTTCCCTCATTGACTTTGCTTATTGTAAGCCAGTTGGGAAGTTCGCAAATGGCAATCACATAACCCTGGGACATAGTAACCCTCATAAATACATGTGCCTGAATTTTAACCCCTTGACCATGAAAATGTTAGTGCGAGGTTGTAACTGGTCATACGTCACTTTTTTGTATGTTATTGTAACTTTGAGCATTCGCTAAACACAGCTGGGGACTAGGTTACATGAATTATTAGAGGGGTGAACTCCTCTAAGAGCGCTAAATTGCTAATAGATGGTCGCACTAATGGCATTGTCGCTTAATGGTAAGTCATCAATTGCATGTCCACCAAGGTCCAGTATCACTCTTTCCCTGTTCCGCGCACATAAACATCGTAACATTTGAGCTGGTGATAGTAAAAATGGATAAGTGCATAATGCCTCTATAGCCGGGATGGCAAACCTATGGAACGCGTTTGTCACCCATTTGTCCATTTGTCACGCTGGCAAGCTGAGTTCAGCCTTTTTTAAAGCCATTTTTCACCCTCCCCAGGCTCCAGAGACTTTATAGGACCCTGGGAAGGGTGAAAACAGCCTCCCTGACACCCCCCCCCCAAGAGGCCCCCTGGAGGCTTCAGGAGATTTTCTGAAGCCTTCGGAGAGCAAAAAATGACCCTACGAGCACCCCAGAAGTGACTTCCGGGTTGCTCGTAGGGTTGATTTTAGCCCTTCGGAGGCATTCAGGAGCTCACGGGAGGGTTCCCTGAAGGCTCCAGAGGATAAAAATGATCCTACGAGCAAACCGGAATCACTTCCTGAAGGTCACCGGAAGGTTACTTCCGGTTTGCTCGTAGGGTCGTTTTTTGTCCTCCGGAGCCTTTAGGGAAGCCTCCTGAGGGCTCCTGAATGCTCTGGAGGGCTAAAATTGGCCCTATAAGCAACCCGGAAGTGACTTCCATTTTGCTTGTAAGGTCATTTTTTGCCCTCCGGAGGCTTCAGGGAAGCTCCTGAAGCCTCCGGAGGGCTCCAGGGGAGCGAGGGAGGCTGTTTTCATCCTCCCCAGGCTCCTATAAAGCCTCTGGAGCCTGGGGAGGGCGAAAAAAGCATGCAAAAATGGGGGGAGCACCTGTCATGCGTGCATGCCTGCTGGGGGTGGGTCATGCATTGCATTATGGGTGCAGCACACCTGTGCACAATCCCCATGCGCTCCCCCTGCTTATGGCACATGAGCCAAAAAAGGTTCGCCATTGCTGCTCTATAGTATCGTTGTCTGCATTGAACCCTCAGCCAGGCTACATGGAATCCAAGAATTCCACAGGTGATGCTCCTGCCATACATCTCTACTGGCTGGATCTGTACAGCAATGGAAGTCCAAACCATTTTTGGCTTAATTGTGGTATTGGAACACAGTCATGGGTAGATGACGGTTTATGACAGCTCCAGTGTCCCAGAGTTACACAATCACCATTTGCAACTTTCCCAGGCGGTTTCCAACTAGCAAAGTCAATGGAGAAAGCTGGATTTGCTTAACAAGGTGATTTACAACTGCACCAGGGGTGGGTTTCAACCAGTTCGCGGCGGTCCCTGCGATCCGGTTGGTTGCCGAACCCGGAAGTAAGTAACTTCCGGGAACGGCGAAGGCCCCCCCCCGCGCCCGCGCGCCTGCGCGCGCCTGCTCCTTACCCGGTTTTGCCGAATTCTGCGCTTCCACGCATGCACAGGACGCATACAGCACCTGCGCGATCCTCCAAGAGCAGCTGGAGCATCGCACAGATGCTATTACGCATGCGCGCGCCACGCGCGCCGCGCACATGCGCGAGGACGCCGCTGGCCTCGTTCCAACAGAACCGGTTGGAACGGGGCAAGAAACCCACCCCTGAACTGCACCAGTGGTGGGTTGCAGGTGTATGCCCTGGTACAGGCGTACCGGTGCCTGCCTGGAGCACTGGTACCGTTCCGGTACAGTGCTCTGGAGGGCCCACCCGACCGACCGAGCTCCTTACTGTATTTGAGCTCTTCAGCACTTCCACGCATGTGCATGGAGCACATGGCACCTGCGCAATGCTCCGTGGAGCAGCTGGAGCATCGCAGAAGCTCGTGGAGGTGTTGCAAGAGATAGAGATAAGGACACATATGTGCGCTGCGTGTGTGTTTTATCAAGCCAAGTTCATATTGCCTCCCCAATCGCCATTCTGATGAAGCCCATTCCTCCTTCTTACCAGAGGTGGTATTCAGCCGGTTCAGACCGGTTCACCCAAACCAGTAGCGGAAATTGCAGGTGAACCAGCCCTTCTGCCTCAGCTCTATGCCATCCTATTTAGGCACATTTTTGAGGTGGGGCACATGTGCGGAAGGCATGCGCAAGCAAAGTGCATGCGTAGCATTGGTGGGTTCCAGATCCCGTTGCAACTAGTACACTGCAACGGGGCCTGGCATCCACCATGTGCATGTGTGCAGCGCTTACCACTCACGATGCTCGAGCTGCTCGGCAGAGCATCGCGCAGGCACTGTACGCTGCGTATGTGAAAGCCCCAATCAGCTCAAATACAGGTAAGGACGGATGGGCGGGTGGGCTCTTCAGGATGGTACCTGGTGCTCCCAGCAGGCACCAGTACGCCCATCCCAGGGCATACTGGTCTTATCCCACCTCTGATGCGCAGAAGGCCAGGGGCTTGCATGGAAGAGGCACATTCACCCCCAAAGCAGTGGTAACAAAATATGATACCCACCGCTGCTTCTTATCCACCTGCCCAAAATAACCCTGAAGCTTTTTTTTAATCTAGGAAGAGACAGATTATTCTTTTTTTCTGTTCTCCCCAAACACCCAGGCATAGTTTCTTTTTTCTTTTTAAGCGTCAAAGGAAGCTTGTGCTGAAAAAGAATTTCAGTGTCATGGTGTGCCCACTCATTAACAAAAGGGTGGCAGATTTTTAAACTAAAGCAGTTTAACAAAAATATGTTAAAATAATAATAATAAATAACATTGAAACTATCAAGATAGTTTCGCCCATTTTGGGAGGTAGCCTTCAAAATGTCAAACAAGGCCCACTGCAGCACTCACATTTATAGCAGGGGTGGGTAACTTATGGCACCTTTATGACCTATAGACTCCAACTCCCAGAATTCCTGGCTGGCTCAGGAATTCTGGGAGTTGAAGTCCCCAGGTCATTAAAAGGCCCATAGTTGGCCACCCTTGGTTTATAGATTGATATCTTGTATTTTGTTCAATAAACCCTACTTAAACAAGCCATGGGATGCTGAAACTAGACTGCATGTGATTTATATTTGGGAAGCAACGTTGAGAAGGAAACTTACCCACCATTTAAAATTAGAGCTCTCAGCAATGTAGTTGGGATTTTATATTTTATATCTATTTTGGCCTTGGGTTTACTTGAAATCAATGCTCTTAAGCAGGACTGATCTTGCATAGAAATTCATTGGTGCTCCCCCAACCCACAAACAGTCAGCCACATATCAGACTGCAGGTTAAAAACAAAATAAAATGGAATTGGGAACCTAAACATTGGTTCCATTTCTCACCTTTGTTTGCATATATGAACTGCAGCCAAATTTTATGGGAATCTGTTTGTATATGTAATTAGTCTGCCTGCATTTGGAGATAATGTTACTAGGCAAGACTGCAATTAAAACTGTGGTTTGATTTTTTTTTCCTGGGATAACGAAAATGTTCTCAAACAAGTGTTTCAAACCCATTATTTCCTTTTTGCTTGGTATGTAGGGGACTTAAAGAAAATGACAATATTTTCTAAAACCTGGATAGCTCATTTTCTTACTGGGAATCCCCCTGCATGAGACAATCTTCCCACAAATCTCTTAAAATTAGTTTGACTACAATTAAGAAATAAAAAGTGTTAGTGTCTCCATAAAGCAATTAACTTTTAAGTTGGAAGTACTTCATGGTAAAGTGATATTTGGTAAGAAAAATGAGATGTAACAGCTTGAGGTTAGATGATATACAAAGTACTTGTGACCTAAGCTGACCAGATTTTCAGATTGGAAAAGAGGGACGCCTTTGACCGGGGGGGGGGGGGGGGGGGGGGGGGGGGGGGGGGCTTGATTAAAAAAAATTTTTTGTCAAAAGGTCACCCCAGGACACTGAAACCAGCATAAATACGAATCTGTTGCCAAACAAAATTTTGATCACGTGACCATGAGGATGCTGCAACGGTCGCTAAGTGTGAAAAATGGTCGCAACGGTCGCTAAGTGTGAAAAATGGTCATCAGTCACTTTTTTCAATGCCATTGTAACTTTGGTCACTAAATGTTTTCCCCCTCCCCGAGACTCCTCACTTCTTCCTTCATTCCTCTTGCTTATCTACCTTCACCTTATCCGTCTTCTGCTCTTTCCCTCCCTTCCTTTCTCCTTCCATCCTCTCTTCTTTCCTCACTCACTCCCTTCCTCCTTTTCTCTTCCTTCCTCCTTCCATTCTTTCAGCTTCATTTCTTTTGCCTATCTACCTTCTCTGTCTTTCTGCTCTTTCCATTTCTCTCTTCCTCTTCGCTTCTGTTCCTTCCTCCTTCCCTCCTTTCCTATTTCTTCCTTCTTCCTTCCTTCTGCCTATCTACCTTCACCTTCTCTGTCTTTCTGCTCTTTCCCTGTCTTCCCCTTTCCTCCCTCCCTTCTTTCCTTTCTAGTTCCATCTTTTCTTCTTTCCTCTCTCCCTCCCTTTTTCTTTTTTCCTTCCTTCCTCTTTCCTCTTGCCTATCAACTTCATCCTCTTTGTCTTTCTGCTCTTTCCCTCTCTTCCCCTTTTCTTCCTACCTCCTTCCCTCTTTTCTCCCTCCCTTCTTCTTTTTCTTCTTTTTTTCTTCCATCTTCCTCCTTCTCCTCCCATTCTTTCTCCTTCCATCCATCTTTTCTCCTTCCATCTTCTCCCCCCTCCCTTCTTCTTTTTCCTTCCCCCCTCCCTCCTTCCTTCCTCTCCTTCCCTTTCTCGCACACAGGAAGGGGAGGGGAGGCTTTCTAGTCGCTTTCACAGCATAATTTCTTTATCTAACTTTTAAAAAACAGTGTGCAAATCAAACTTGAGATTTTCGTAACCTGCGAAGCACCAAGTTATTATCTTCTGTTGTTACAAATTCGCAGCTACTCCATTCTTTCCGATAGGGAACTGCATTTCCCAAGATGCCTCAGGTCCTCAAAGCGCTGAACGCGGTTTTGCAATTGACTCCAGTGAGGCCCGGTACCGCCGGCTGGGGTGGCTGTCAAGGCGCTGACAGCGGAGCAGACGCGCCGTTTGTTACTGCTTCCAGCAATCGAGACGGACGAGGGAAGCGGCGGTGGCGGGAAGCAACCAAGCCTTGCAGACTCGCTTCCCACCGCAGCACAGGGGCCGCACAGGCGTGGTTGCTTCCCATCCGGAGGTGGCGGCAAGAGCAGTGCGTTGTTGTTGTTGGGGCCAGCCTGCTCGTCCATGGCTGGAGCCGGGCAGCGACTGTAACGACTGCTCGGTCGAGGTGCGGAGGAAGAACGGAAGGTCCCTAACGCCCGCGACGACGGCTCCAGCCATGGACGAGCAGGCTGGCCCCAACAACAACAACGCGCTGCTCTTGCCGCCACCTCCGGATGGGAAGCAACCAAGCCTTGCAGACTCGCTTCTCACCGCAGCACAGGGGCCGCACAGGCGTGGTTGCTTCCCATCCGGAGGTGGCGGCAAGAGCAGTGCGTTGTTGTTGTTGGGGCCAGCCTGCTCGTCCATGGCTGGAGCCGGACAGCGACTGTAAGGACTGCTCGGGCAAGGTGCGGAGGAAGAACGGAAGGTCCCTAATGCCTGCGACGACGGCTCCAGCCATGGACGAGCAGGCTGGCCCCAACAACAACAACGCGCTGCTCTTGCCGCCACCTCCGGATGGGAAGCAACCAAGCCTTGCAGACTCGCTTCCCACCGCAGCACAGGGGCCGCACAGGCGTGGTTGCTTCCCATCCGGAGGTGGCGGCAAGAGCAGTGCGTTGTTGTTGTTGGGGCCAGCCTGCTCGTCCATGGCTGGAGCTGGGCAGCGACTGTAACGACTGCTCGGGCGAGGTGCGGAGGAAGAACGGAAGGTCCCTAATGCCTGCGACGACGGCTCCAGCCATGGACGAGCAGGCTGGCCCCAACAACAACAACGCGCTGCTCTTGCCGCCACCTCCGGATGGGGTAGATTGATGGGGTATTTTAGAATTCAATCAGCGCAATAACAACTAAACAGGCAGGCATGCCAAGTGGCACAGGACAGGCAAGAATTTACCAGGGGATTTTTAATTAGGGGTGGAGGGAGATTGACCTCAATTCAGGACCGCGTGAGGGAGTCCTGTTTTTTCAAGCAAGAATTCTCAAAGAGCAGTTGCTGCCGCGAACGAAAAGCAGTTTTTAACCCCAAGCGCGATGCCACGAATGTCACTATTTCCATCCAAGCTGCCACCACAATCCTTGCAAGCCGGCAAGAAAGCGGAAGCAAGAAGAAAAAAATAAATAAATAACCACCCTCCCAAGCAGCCGGAGCTTGCAAATGGCGACGTTGCAATGAGGGTCGTACTCCTGACCCTCTAAAACTCTCGGGAAACTCCTTCGCAGCCACGGGCGGGGGGGATCACAGGAGCAGCCCCACTGGCGGGAGAACGATGGGACGGCTGCGAAAAGGCACCAGGGGGGGGGAGATTGACAGCAAGGGTCCGTCCCGCCGCTCGCCTTAAAGTTCTCGCCTAGCCGAACTCTGGGGTTGCAGCCGCTGCTCGCCATTCCCTCAACTCAGAGTACGGAGCGCGCGCAAAACCCTGCCAGGCGGGACTCCCCGCAAACCTCTAGCATATTCCCCCCCCACTTGCTCCGTCTTACCAGATTTTGGGGGGTATCTGTACAGGGAATTGGATGGGACATCCACCTCTTCCACTCCGGCGTTCTGCCGGCTGGTGAGTGCTCCCATGCTTCAGGCACGGCGGCAGAGGGTATCCGGGGTTGCAGAGGGGGGGCAGAGAGGAGGGGGGTGTGTGCGTGCTAAGCGGACTCCAGCCAATCAGTGAGCTGGCTGGGATGGAAAACTTTAAGCACGCCGCGTTTTCCATCCCAGCCAGCTCACTGATTGGCTGGAGTCCAGGCCAATCCAATCAGTGAGCGGCAGGCTGGGCTGGCTTAAATTTGTAGGTAGGTAGGATAGAGAACAGAACGATGAGCCAGCCCAGCAAGCTAGCAGCTGATGGGCGGGAGCTGCGAGCGCCAAAAAAAGCGTGCCTTTTAAAAAGGCGGGCGGGACGCGGGAAAATGCATTAAAAAGCGGGGGTGTCCCACCAAAAGCGGGACGTCTGGTCACCTTATTGTGACCCCATCCAAGTTACTTACCTTTCAAGTAAGCAATGTTATGCACAGCATAGAAATGAGTACGATACTACAGTACAGAATAACGTGAACAGTCGTAGAAACATTGCAAACATGAAAGCATGACATTATTGAAGTTAGATTTGAATCTACTGCATGCAAAGGATCACATAAATCCTTATGCAACATTTTGCCAGCCACCTTCAAAAAATTGTCAGTTGTGTCCCCAAATAGGCATGTTTTCTTTTTTTTAATTTATGTTTTATACTTTAAAGCAGAGGTCTTCAAACTTGGCAACTTTAAGACTTGTTGAAGTCCACAAGTCTTAAAGTTGCCAAGTTTGGGGACTTCTCCTTTAGGGTTTCACTTTTTTAATTTGTAATAGTCAAATTATCATCATTTTCCTTTTCCCAGCAGATTTTAACTGGGGGGTTGCCATGGAACTGAGATTCTGCTTTTCAATGTCAAAACTCCCCCTGCTGATGGAGGAAAAAAAACTGCAGGGGTTTTTGGAAGTGGGAAACAGAACAGGAAATGGGCACCTCTCACCATGTTTTAATATGTATTTATTTATTTTCACTTTCAAATCTTCACCATTTGCAATCCAGCAGTCTGTGTTAGCCCTCCCTGGATCTTTTTTTTTCTAATGTCAGGGCTCCCTCTAGTAATGCATTTTAAAATGACAAGGTTTTGTATTGTGTTTTAACAGACATAAACAACTTACTTCTCCTATAGATTGCAGGACAAAAAAACCTGCAGACTTAGCAAAATAAGAGAGTAGGCAGGGAAACAACTCAGAAAGAATTGGGTAGGATTGGGGAAGGAAACTGAGGGAGCTTAGAGAGGAATAGCCGGGAGTGGGGGGGGGGGGTAGCAAGACCAGCTGTTGAGTGATTGCAAAAATAACAAAAATTAAGGTCCAGAATTTTGGAGAAAGCAGATGGAACCATCTGCCTTCCCAGAATTGAAGTTAGTTCAAACCATGACCCTGGTCCTTCAATAAGATGAATGTGATTTCATCTAGGTTTGATTTCATATTAGCCTTTCAGTTTCTGAATTCATGGTACATCTGCTTTGTCAAGATTTTGCCTCAATATTACTGTAGTTATTTCAAGATTTTTCACAGGAAGTGGTATATAAATAAATAAGTGAACAAATTCACTTTCCTGCATGTCAAACTGCCTCAGGACTCCTAAAGCTGTTCAGTCTTCTCTACAATATTAGAGATAGAAGACAGAAGGGCAAATCATCTGTATATCAGTTACTACAGCAGTCCCCAACCTTTCCTCCTTGGCAGCCTGGCCTGGCATGGGGGGGGGGAGGGGGGCGTTTGCAAGTGGCAGGTGCACGCATGCACAGCTCCATTGATGTGAGTGGCATGCATGTGTGCTCTCACTCACATGAATGGAGCTTCACACATGAGCAGAGGGTACTTGGGCTAGCATGTAAAGCTCCAGTCACACGAGTGGAGAGTGCTCAGGGGTGGGCTTATGCAGGTTTGGGAGAATCTGTAGCTAATGTTATGGCCGGTTCAGAAAACTTTCAAATCCCACCCCTGGCTGGCCTTCCCCCTCCCACCTTGTCCCTCCCAAGAGTTTCCATGTGGCCCATTTTGGATGTGAGGTAAGTGCAGGGCCCATGCGGAGGTTCAGTGAGGGGGGGGAGTGGGTCTCCCGGAAGGCCTCTAGACCCCAGGGGAGACAGTTTTTGCCTTCCCAGAGACTCAAGGAAAGCCTCCAGAGCCTGGGGAAGGTGAAAACAGCACCCCCACCATGGTAAAGGATGCTTACTAGGCCATTCCCACCATGGTCATGCACACCCAGCAATCGGGAAGAGAACCTGTTGCTGAAATTTTTGAAGCCCGTCCCTGAGAGTGCTTGCACATGAAGTTCCATTCCTTTCCTGGCCTATTAAAGCTATGCGGGAGGATGCAGGATAGGGCCTGCACATTAGTTAACTCCTCCTTGAAAAGATGGAGTGGACCCACTAGGTGTACCTCCTCTTTAAAACATCATTGCTCAATTCAACTAAGCTGGAAAGTTTCCACCCATTTTTCAATCTTCCCTTCTTAAGGAAGATTTTGGACAGACTGGTCACATGGCAGCTGCAGGGGACTTTGGATGAAGCAGATTATCTAGAACCTTTTCAGTCCAGGTTCAAGCCTGGGAGTGAGACAGCATTGATCACACTCATGAATGATCTCTGGTGGGAGCAGGATGGAGGTAGTGTTTCCATCCTTGTTCTTCTTGACCCTTCAGCAGCATTTGATAGCATTGATCATGCTATTTTTGGGGGTCTGGATCTTGGGTTTGGGTGTGGGTGGCACTGTGTTGCACTGGTTCTCTTCCTTTCTCCACGCTCAGTTCAATCAGTATTGATAGATGGGGACATATGCGGTCTTTGGCCATACTTTGTGGGGTGCCTTGATGTGCAGTTCTCTCCTCCTATTTAACATCTACATGAGGCTCCCCTAGGTGAAGTGATCCATCAGTTTGGGGTGAGATTTCCTGATGTAGATGATACCCAGCTTTATATAACTGTACTCCAGCCTCTTAAGTGATACTGTGTCCTATCTTAGTGCCTGACGGATGTTCGGGTCTGGATGGAGCAAAATGAGCTCTAACTTAACCCTAACAAGATGGAGTAGCTATGGGTATTGGACCTTCTGGAGTCAAGATTCTGGATGGGGTGGTACTAACCCAGGCAGACCTGGAACACAGTCTAGGGGTCCTCCTAAACTCACAGCTCCTGCTTGAAGAGCAAAGGGCAGCTCTAGCTAGGAGAGCTTTGTGCACACCTTTGGGTAGTGCTCCAGTTGGACCTATCCTGGATAGGAGACCTGTTCACAGTCACTCATTCCCTTGAAACTTCCTGCTTAGATTACTGTAATGTGCTCTACATGGGGCTTCCCTTGAAGAGCATTCGGAAACTTCACTGTGTAAAATGCAACTGCATGGCTAATAAATGGTGCCAACTAAATGGCACATGTAGCACCACTACTCTGCCAGTGTGTTTCCAGGTGAAATTCAAGGTACTAGTTTTAAGGTGACCAGATTTTAACATTGGTAAAGAGGGACACCATTGACTGGAGGGGGGGTGATTAATTTTTTTTAAAAAAAAATCAGGACTTTTAAAAAACGCCACGGGATGCAGGACAAATTGTTCAAAATCGGGATTGTCCCGCCAAAAGCAGGACATCTGGTCACCTTAGACTAGAGGTGCTGACTGAGGAGGAGGAGGAGGAGGAGGAGGAGGAGGAGGAGGAGGAGGAGGAGGAGGATATCTCCTTCAAACGGAAGCATGTGACTGACAATTCTATATATAACTGAACAGCAGCTTGGCATGTGAGGTGGAAAGGTTCTTGGACTGGGGCTGAAAATTTAAAAAATTGCTTTTCAAACACTTGAAATAGAGTGATGCTGTATTAAACACTGCTTGTAGACATATAAACATCCATATGGGTGTTATATGTGCACTAAAACAGTGCACCTGCTTTGTATAAATAGCAGTGCGCTCTGTTCTCACACTATGCAATCTTGGATCAGTGTTGTGTGGAGTTTACCAGTGTGTTAGTGGATGGCTCAAAGTGGGCAAAACAGGCAAATGTAATACATGTGTCAGCTGAACATGGATTGTGTAAAACACCCAAAAAATGCTGTACTAGCATCTCATGGCAGGATCATAGCTGCTTCTCAAATTAATATTGACCCAGGCATTTTTTCTCTCAGAATTATCACCTTTCCCACCCTCCTGCCTGTTGTATTTATTTGATTTCCACTTACATAGTGTGACTGAGTGAAAAATAATGGCTCCGAAGTTATCAATTGCCATAAAACTGACATGTTAGAAATGCTGAAACATTGTTTTGTTTTGATTGTTCAGAAGTAGTTTTGAAAAAACATTGGGTTGCTAATGTTTGTGAAATGGAAGGACACGACTGAATTTTTGAGTGCTGAAGTCACTTCAACTGAAATTCATTGCTGAAAGCAGCTTCTTTATGGTGATGATTATGTTGCCATAAGTATAATTATTGCTGGGCCAAAAATCTAAATATGGTGAACCAGAAAGAGCTGATTTGTATGATCAAAAATGAAGTGAATGTTGCAATAACATCACCAAGCTGATGAATTGATTCAGGGCAGTTAAATCACTCAAAGGGAGATGCTGCCAATCTTGGTATTTCACAGGAATATGTGAGACACAGTATTCTTCAATATCAGCAGTACAGTTGTGTGCACAGTGACAAAGTATTCTTACTGACAATGACAAACTGCTTTATGATGTCATTTTATGATTTTCAAACATTTTGTACATTTTTCTGTGTACAACAATAATACTTATATATTTGTTTTTTAAAAGGGTCCTGTTAGGAGGGCTATGTCATTAATTTTGGAGGATGACTTGCTTTTAAATACTTCAAAATGGTCTTGTGTCTTTCATTTGTAAATATTTAAAATTTCTACATAAGTCCCTCCACCAAAATATGTGTTTTATATTCTAATGAGATACAAGTAACAAATATAGTATTAATGTTTGCCATACCATGGGAATTAAATATGTATTGTCTGATGAGATTAATTTCACATTACTTGTCACTTTAAATAAACAAAAATAAAAACATAATGCAGTATTATTGTTCTCATTGGAGTTCTGATAAAAATTTTCTCTAGTACTTCAATCCTGTGTATATTTTCTTAAAAATGGCACCAATTAGCAAAATGTTTACAGTTTACCAATAGACCTGTTTGCCATGATAGTGAAGCTACGAAGAAATAAAATGTAGTCATTTAACTACCAACTCACTCCAGATGCCTTTACCCAGTCATTAGGTCTCAAGTTAATCTACTTCCAAGAGAATGTTGCTGTGAAAGGGAGTATAGTACAAGTTCCTCTGCCTTGGTTTATAAGCATAATAATTAGTAAGATTTATCTCTATGTAAATAGTCATAAAATATAATTATATGAATTAAATGCAGTCTTATTCAAGGATATAAATTATTGGCTATTTTTTAAAAATTAAATGTAATATAGGCAGTCCTCAATATACAACAGTTCATTTAGTGACAGTTCAAAGTTACAACAGCACAGAAAAAGGACTTCTACTGTTTTTCACACTTATGACCATTGCAGCATCCCCATGGTCACGAGATTTACATTTGTATGCTTGGCAACTGACACAGATTTATGACAGTTGCAGTTTTCCGGAGTCATGTGATTCCCTTTCGCGGCCCTCTGACAAGCAAAGAATGGGGAAAGCAGGTTCACTCAACAGCCATGTTACTAATTTAACTGCAATGATTCACTTAACAAATGTGGCAAGAAAAATTGTAAAATGGGGCAAAGCTCAATAAATTTCTCACTTAACAACATAAATTTTGGGCTCAACTGTGGTCGTGCATTGAGGACTACCTGAACTTATCTTCAGTGTTATTTTATTCTGCTGTAGCATTAAATTTCATATAGAACAAGCTTGTTCTTTCAGAATTGTGGAATTGTTATATAACTGTCTACCTTTAGAAAAGTTTCTCTTAAGTTAAACTCAGCTCCTATAATTTTATTGATGTGTCGTAATTTTCTTATGGAAATTGTCATTGTTGCTTTTGGACAATTTTTAATATTTTCCTATTAAATATACAGTACTGAGATTCCCAGGTGGGTTCCCCTCCAATTATTAGCCAGGTTCAACCCTGCTCATCTTTTTGAGAGCAGGCAAAAACAGCCAGGTTACATCCCTACAAATTGAAAGCTAAATGGGAAAAACAACAGTTTCAAAAATAACCTGGCAGTTTTTGAATATGTTTATGGTTTCTCCAGGAACTGAGCTAGACTCAAGGAAGATTATATCTTGTAAAAGGAATTATAGGGAAAACACTGAAATAGTTTAATCAGCAGAAGCATGTCTGCTTGATTCAGCAACAAGTATTATTAAATTCAGTGAGGCTCCTGTTGTCTTCTAGCCTCCTTCAAGCCGATTCACTCAAGATCTGCACCTCTGTACTAAGACTTCAATTCCCAAAATTCTCTGCCAGGTTGAAAAATGCATTGATACTACTGAATGTATTTACTGTAGGATCCAATTATGCTCTGCAGAGTTGTGCATACTGTATATACATGTAAAACCATGTGCAATTCAGTAAGGCTTACTCCTTAATATATTAGTTCAGGACTTACAGCTTAATGACGTCGGTTTTTCCATATTGTATCTTTTCAATTTACTACTGCATAGCAACATTGTGAGCTATAGTGCAGAATCCCGATGCTATCACGAGTAGGATAAGTCTTCCCTTGAATATCTAGACTTTCTGCTTTCCGAAAGCATTGAACTGAGAGATTAAATATTTGTCTCAACGGATTGGGATGAGTGACATTCTCATTCCTACAGAGAAGGCTATTCTTTAGGTGCAGCTACAGCGCTTTTCGTCCTCCTTCAGAAGCTGTCTCTCGTGATGTTTGCAAGCCAATCAAGAGTGTGGCTTTGAAAACCTGCGGCGTGATCGTGCTGCACGGGAGCGAGTGTCTCTCACCGATACAGCGCTTTTTGTCCTCCTTCGGAAGCCATCTCTCATGACGTTTGCGAGCCAATCAAGAGTGTGGCTTTGAAAACCTATGGCGTGATTGTGCTGCGCAGGAGCGAGTGTCTCTCCTTGAATATGGAGGACGTAGTGGGCAACTTGTATGTATCCTAGAAAATCAGTAAGACCCGCTGGTGGCCCATATCTGCCACGGCCTTGCAGCCTCTTTACATTGGTAAAGATAAAATTAAAAATAATCGGGACTTTTTAAGAACGCCGCAGGACGCGGGACAAATTGTGCAAAATCGTGACTGTCCTGCCAAAAGCGGGACGTCTGGTCATCTTATACTAGTTGTCACTTTTAAAGGTAACATATTGGGGACTGGGTTACCTGAAGGACTGTTTTTTTTCCCTAAGAATTTCTTTTTTTTATTAACAAACATGTAAAATACACACAAAAAAAACCTAGACGTACACCACATTTACACAATACAATACGAACAGGAGCTTCCTGTTCTTTCTAATAGCAATTATCAATCGATACCACTCACCTTATATTATTTCCCCTTCTATTGTATTTCATTTGGATTTCACCATTCTTAACCATCTTATTTTACTCATAACTATTATTTTTTGAGTTTTGTTAGATTCCTTCATTGATTCTTGTTTCTTTCCTCCATCCACCTATACCATTTATCCCATATCTGGTAGAATTCTGATTCTTCTTTTCCCTGGATTTCTTTAGTTAGTTTGTCCATTTCAGCACAATCCATAACCTTTCTTATTATTTCATCTTTGCTTGGAATTAATTTGTTTTTCCATTTCTGGGCAAAGGCAATCCTTGCCGCTGTAATTATATATATAGTATTAAATACTGGATTTCTTTTTTGTATTTCACAAACATTATTCCTAATAAAAAAGAACTTCAGGTTTCCATTCTATTTTAACCCCTGTTATTGCCTCCAGCCAATTTTTGATCCTTTTCCAAAAACTTTTAGCCTCTTCACAGGTCCATCATAAATGGTAATATGTTCCGTGTATTGATTCACATTTCCAACATGTTGGGGAGGTATTTGTTAAGATGTTAGCTAACCTTGTTGGTGCCAGGTGTTTCTAAGAATTTCTAAGCATTCAATCTGATTTGACAGATTGGGCAGGCCACAGATGCCATCAGCCAAAGAGTATCAATGGGCAGGAACTAGAAGAAGAGCCTTTTTCTGCTGTAGTCTCTGCCTTATGGAAAATTCTTCCCTCAGAGATTCGAATGGCTTCAACCCTATTGGCTTTTTGCAAAGCTTTAAAAACTCATTTAGGCCTGGGGATGAGAATGTGTTAAGGATCTCATTACTTGGCTTTACAGTTAATTATAATCATTAGGGTTGCTGTTTATACTTCTTGTGGGTGATTTTTTTTTTGCTTTAATATGTTTATATTGTTTTGTAATTTTAGAGCTATAAGCTGCTCAGAGTCACCTGGATGTATTGGCTATACAAATGGAATAAATGAATAAATAGTAATTCCCATGCAATTACTAACCAATTAGTAATCTTTTGCAGGATCAGACAAGTTCAGCCTGAACCATCAGATGAATCCTGCCAGTTACTTCATATATATGGATGAGCTATGTCAAACAGAGCACATTACTTGCTTTAACTCATGATAAATCATGTGCAGAAATACCTGCATCCATATATAGGATTTTTAATATATTTTAATATATTTAGGCCTGTATTGCCCCTTTGATGGAAGCATTTCTTTGCCTTCTGAACAAAATCAGAACAAATAAATTCTACCACTCCTTGGATGACATATTACTTGTAACTATTCTGAATTATGATGATAATCATAATTTGATGGAAGCCCCTTTGATGGAAGCATTTCTTTGCCTTCTGAACAAAATCAGAACAAAAAAATTCTACCACTCCTTGGATGACATATTACTTGTAACTATTCTGAATTATGATGATAAAGACCCTCTTACATATATAAATGTCAGCCCTATGAAGCTGTGCAGATCAGGAAACCAATTCTGGGGGGGGGGGGAAACCGAACTAAAGTTTATTGAGAAAGACTATAACAACAGAATTTTGTAAATCTGATAACGTTTTCCCTTCCCTGTAAATTTTAATCTAAGGAATCAGGAAGGGGTCATACTCAGTCTCTTTCTAATATTTTCTCTATCTAGACTGGGATTCTAGCTGAAATTATTTATTTTTGCAAATAGAATAGAATAGAATTCTTTATTGGCCAAGTGTCATTGGACACACAAGGAATTTGGTGGTTATGCTCTCAGTGTACATACATAAAAAGATAATCAGTGTATATACAAGATAAATTGGAACCATTTTGAATAAAATTCAGATATTTGCCTCTGTATGAACAAATTTCAATTCATTTATGAAGAAATACTAATCTGACTACACAGTTAAAGTTTTCTATTAAGCTCAAGTTCTGAAGAAGTGAATCATGAATTCAAGGTTAATGGCTCTTCAATAACAAAAGAATGCAGCAAAGATTCTATTAGAGAATGCACTAAATTGTTTTGTTTCCTTTTCAGGCACAGAGAGCAGACATAGACTATTACATTAAATATTGGTAGGTATGATAAACCCAAAGAAATGCAAATATGTGTCATGATGACTCTTAAATCTATATTATTTCTATTGCAAATTACAGTACCTGGGTTTAAAAAAAAGTAATACTTTAAAATACAGAATAAACCTTGTATCACATATTATGGAGTTCAGATTTCAAGTTAAATTATAATCTAATCTAATTGATTTTAACTGAGCTGTGTGGAAAAAGCCATTACAATTTGCAAATTATGATTTATACTTACCAAGATGTGTCAATCCTAAGTTCAAACCTTATACTAGTCATGATTCACTGAACAAGGCAGAGTAGTCTGTTTCACATATAAATTTAAGCTGTAAACCATAATTTATACCTACCATGTTCATAAACTGTAAACCATAATTTATAAGTTACCAGGTTTATAAGTTACCAGGTTCATATTAAGTTAGGCAGCCAAACCAATCAAACCATGAGATGACTTTGCATGAAGTATGAACAGCTTGGAACACATTTTTGGTTGAAAGAAAATTTGTTTCATTACATGCCATAATGTATCTAACCAAACCTTAAATTATATTTTGGCTCACTTTTATATCTGTTATTTCCTCTTCCTTACCTCTGGAAATATTCATTACTTCATCTTTATTTTTTAACTTAAATAAATCCAGTTATCATTAATTTAATTGAGCCCTGTATTTTCTACACTTGGAAGTACATTGCTTCTCTGTCTATCTTAGCATCTTCAGTGACTAAGCAACTATCTTGGCATTTTTCCACAGGTATGAATATTACCCATCAAATTATGTAATAGTTTATTTATGTAAAATGAGCAAAGATATCACTGATGCTTATTGTTTTCTTGTTAACAAGAGGCATTTAAGATGGGGGAATACAATCTGGGTCTGCATTTTGTTTGAATCTGTAGAATACAATTACATTTTAAAATAAAATGATATAGATTAATCACACACTGAAATGCCAGTGGTATCAATAACAGAATTAAATACATGGGTTTTTGTGTGGAATCCTGAGGGTAAACATTTGGAGACAAGACTCAATGGAGCAAGAATCTGAGACTACATACATTTATGTAAGACAATGCTGGAAGTGTCTCACATTGAAATTTAAGGAAGGTGACCTAGCTTGTGCTTGTTATATCTTAGATAAAAGTTTTCCAAAATTTCATTTCTGAATTAGATTAATGGATTTAATACAGTTTTTGTATGGGGAGCATGAGAAGGGCGAAATGTTTCTTAAATTCTGGGACAGCAGCAAAATTCTGTTGCCTGAAATAGAAAATAGTGTGTGCTGCCAATTTTGTGAAGTTGTTTGGGTTTTAAGTGTCATACTCTCTGTGCACTTAAGAGCGAAGAATAGGAAAATACTGTGCAACTCTCCTGCGGTTGTTATATGCCCTTTATGATAAGAGCAAACTAAATTAAATTCCAAAGGGTAGATTAGGAGAGCAACACACACAAATATAACAATGTACCAACAATGCATCAAAACTCTAGGATCTGAAAGACTGCTTAAAACTTGCAGTCCACTCTAGGCTTGGGACTGCAGTGGTTTTTGGTATAAATGAACATTAGACTAAGGAAGGAAGGGAGTAGAAATCTATGGGTTACATTTCCTTTCCACGTGGCAATTGTCCTTTGTACCATATTAATTTTGTTTAATGTAGGTTTTAATTATATCTTCATGATATACATTCTATGATGACATTGTTCTCCACACCACAGATGTGATTAGGTAGTCTTTAACAGACTCAACATTTATATTAATTTCTACTTCTTTTGAATGAAAGATAGGCTGCTGTGGAACATACAACCTTTTTCTATGCCACAGTACATTACCTTGATGAATCAGTGAAGCATCTTATATTGATTAGTGGTTTAAAGGTAAAGGTTGCCCTCGCACATATGTGCTAGTCATTTCCTGATAGTAGGGGGCAGTGCTCATCTCAATTTCAAAGCCGAGGACATCTCTATGGTCATGTGGCCGGCATGACTAAACGCCGAAGGCACACAGAATGCTGTTACCTTCCCACCAAAAGTGTTCCTATTTTTCTACTTGCATTTTTACATGCTTTCGAACTGCTAGGTTGGCAGAAGTTGGGACAAATAAGGGGAGCTCACTCCATTATGCAGCACTAGGAATTTGAAACGCTGAACTTTTGATCAACAAACTCAACTCAAGTAGTACATCTTTTTCTTTTTACTGGAGCAATTGGTTAGCCCAGACATACTCATTCTTCATTGGAATATACTCATTGCCTCCTTCCAATTACATTCCTTGGCTGCAAAACCCAAGATGACCACTAGATGGCAGCAAAGAGATACAATAAACTAATGTCATAGTGGTCATCTGGAACGTTTAATGCTGATTAATTGATTGATTGCATGCATAGATTTTCTCCATGATAATAATCATCTGTTTTTCCAGCTTTTTGAATGGTGCACTTAAATTGCTGCATAACCGAATCTATTTACCTTGCTATTGGTCCTCTTTTACTTTCCTTCCACTTTTTCCAATATTAGAGCTTTCTCCAGAGATGTCAATTAATATGTCAATGAAAAATACATTTCCATAAAAGAGAGAAGCCCAAGGTACCAAAGGATTATATGGCAACTGTTGAATCCAATCCTTTTAGCACTTTCCTGTGGTAATGGATTCTTAAAGGTGAAACTGTGAACGTATTTTATCCTCTTTTAATTTCCCCCATACTTGTGCTGAAAACAACAGCAGCAGGGCATAAGGAAAGGTAGTTTTGGGGAGGTGGAGAGGAAATGAGTTGTTGAGACTTAGCTCAGTGGAGCATTTAAGCACACATTAACTTTACGGGCGTGAGTAATTGTGTTGGCTTTAGTTAGATGTGCTTCATTGCATGGTGAGAGATATGGTTTGTGTCAATCTTATGCTAAGCACCCAACTGCTTGCCCTTGTCAATAGGAAGGAAGCACATAATTGACAGAAGGAAAACAACCATCACTGGAGAAAAAGACATGATTTTGTAGTGACTCAAACACAGCTTAGTGTTGAAGAAGTAACCATAGGGCCAAAGCAAACCGTTGGACTGCTCTCAATTTGACAGGCACCAAAAATAAATATTTTGATTTAAAACTGAGATAAAGATCCATTTTTAAGCAATGGAAATTCATAAGCAGGCCCCAGTGGAGACACAATGTGTTCCAGAGACTTACTCATTGATAGTGTAGCTAGCAGAATCAACACTGAAAAGGGGAATGAGAACCTTATTAGGACAAAGTGCAGCTGACTGCACCAATAGACAAAGCATTATGGAACTTGGGAGTCACAAGGCAATATTGGTGCTTCATGCTAAATTTGTAGTGTGGGAGAGTAATTAATCAGCTGAGATCATTAAAACTCATTTTAAAAACAGGGCTCGCCTGATCAGGGCTGCAACAAGGCAGGTGAGCATTTGATGGCAGCAAAGTGAGAGGCAACAGCTAATCCTTAATAACTTCTTACGATCATCTGGATTTCTGCTGGTTCCAATCTGGTGGCACTCTGGTTGATGTCTTTGGAAAGAAGCTTCCAAAAGAGAGAGACTATATTTGGACAGTATAACTAAAACTAACCGTGCAATATAGGGATTAATCCTTCCCCTTATAGATGCTCTTTCTTTGTTCCAGATTGAAACTTGAGATTTTCAATCTGTGGTAGTATAAAAGGAGTTATTTTGCTATGTGCCATTTTAACAGGATCTCTATTTTACAAAATTCAAAATGCCTAAAAAAAATCAAGATTCATTGTGGGTGGGGGACAGTGAATGGAGGAAGAAGACGACTTCTTTCAAAAGAAAATCGACAGCTAAGTATAGAACTGGCTCTGTCAATAAGTTGAATGAGGCAGCCACTTTAAATGATATACACAGGAAGTTGGGAGATGGTATTTCAAATATTAGTTGAACCTTTTCTTAAAACAGTTTCATATAACGTGCCAGTATTGCATTAGGCTTCAAGCTTCCATAAAGATGTGCTGTTCAATGACAACTTTGTCCCAAAAAGATTCTCATTTATCCTTTCAGAGCTGGGCCAGAGTACTATTTACTGATCTGCTGGACAGTCAGGATTAAACAGCCCCTTTCATTTCATACATCTTTTCAATATTTACCTTCATTCCGTTTTCTATGTATTTGTTCCTATGTTAGTCTGATATCCATATCCACTGGCTATATTTTAAGCATGGGTTTTTCCTTCTTTGTTGTTAAAAAAGGGAATATAAGATATTTTTCCTGCCCTGAGGATATTTCAGCCTACAGAATGGTTAAGGTGAGGTGGCGGTTTTGTAGGGTGTGTGTGATTTCTACAGAGCTCTGCAGGAGGGTGAATCCAATTCTGCAGTTCTGTTCAGGTCATGTACTGTCATATCTTTTCAGTGGCTGAGAAATTATATTTGTTTAGTTTGCTTTTAGTGGCAATTATTAAGATGTATTTAGAATATCCTTTTTCTTCCTTATTTTGAGCTTGTGCCTGACTCTGCTGAGTAATTACATGTAACCACTTCACTTTGTAATATATTCCCCATATTTCCCTTCCAGATGACCTAATGCTGTCATATAGTAACATACTACAAAGTTCGCTAACCCTTTTTATCTAAGGGCGTAAATAGGCCTCTGTTGCTTCTGCTTCTTTGAAATCCACATCACTCCTTCTAAGCAAACTTCTTTTCAAATGCAGATAATCTCCAGGACTTTCTCCCCCCTCCCCTCTCACTTCCCTCTCAGTCTAAGGAAAAGGCTTATTCATTTCCTTACTTACGGTATCTTGCAAAGTATCTGTTGTATTTATTTTTTTAAAAAAAAATCCCTCAAAAATTGCATGTGGATATGAAGCTCAACCTAATTTGCTAATAAGGTGATGTGGAAAGACATTTTATTAGCTTATGGCCCATTTTAAAATCCAAAGTTGGGGTGTATTTGAAATCCAACAGTGACTAAAATTTGAGTATAGCAGTGATGCACCATTGGGAATATTCTGAAAGACAGAATGTGGCAGATCATCCTGTAGAAAGTCCCTCTGTGTGGTTTCTAAGAGTTGACAGCAAGCTGATAGCAGATAATCAATAGAAAAGTGGTGAATAGCTACCCACAACATTTATGGAAAACACACAACACTTTTCCTGCTCTGAAAGCACACATGCTGTTCTTTAGAGTTATTTTTCTGATTATTATTATTTTAAAAAAATGGATTTTATAGTTTTGGTTACATAGAGGCTAAAACAGGAGAAAATGTAATTCTTACAGGCTAATGCCCATAATGCATTTCTTGAAAACTTGAGACTCTGTTAAGCCTCTAGCTACCTTTTTCATGTGGGTGAATAACAGTATATTAATTCTGTAATATGTAAGGTAAATTCAGTTTTATCGGTACTCAGCAAAGCATTCAATAAAAGGTGAAGAAATATTTAAGCTTTGTTAAACAAGCAGGATTAGGGCTTGTTAGTACTTGGAGAAAAGATAACAGAGAATGCCACAACTGTAGGTTTGACTAGGATTTTATTCATTCATCCATCCATCCATTCAATTTCTATAGCTGGGCAGTCATAAGTATGAACAACGGCCATAAGTCACTTTTCTCAGTGCTGTTGTAACTTCAAATGATACCATTTATTGCCCATGATGCTCAGAGGTGGGTGGCTAATTTTTTTACTACCGGTTCGGGCGTGCTCCCGCATGCGCGCATGATGCTTCTGTGCATGCGCAGAAGTGTCCAAGTGAGTGGGCAGAGCCTCCCGCCGCTGCTACTACAGCTTTGGCCGATCAGGGCCAAACCAGCAGCAACCCACCTCTGATGGAGCTGCATTTTGCACCTGTTGAAGTTTCTGAATGCTCTTTAAGGGCAGACCATGCTATCAATTTTTGACCACTTTGCAGAAATAAAAGTGAAATTGGAATCGCTGAAAAAGTCCCTTGATGTATTTATCTAATCTTTCTACAATAAATTGACTTACCTTGTCCAAGCGGGAGACCCTGTGCCCCCAAATTCCTCAAGTTGTTGTAATCCAAAACAAAGACTCTATAGTTGAAATGATAAAGAGAACAAACTCCAAATAAATCTGTCCCTCCCCCCCCCACTCCTGAGAAGTACAGGAGGGCTGAAAAGAGATCTATTTACAAATAACCCATAATAGACTCAACAGTAGATGATGGAGTTCAAAGAAAGCAGCTAAGATACTGAGAAAGGTTGGCGGTTCGGAGGTTCAAATCCCTAGTACAGGTCTCCTGTGTGAGCATTGGACTAGATGACCTCCAAGATCCCTTCCAACTCTGTTACTGTTTACTGTTTAATATGTTATATAATATAATATATGTGGCAGCAGACGGATACTGCAAAATCTCCCTTCCCTCCACACTCCTGGGGGAAGGATACCATAAAATCTCCATTTCTACCCATCTCCAGGGGAAGGGTACTATAAAATCCCCATTCCCTCCCAACCCCATTAACCAGCTTTCTGTGCAAGGCAACAGAAGAAGACCCAGCCGATCAGCTGAGACTCAGAAGGCAGCAAATAGATGGGGGCCAGTCAGAGGTTCTCCAAACTACTTAAAATTTCCGCTACCAGTTCGTGAGAACCAGTCAGAACTGGCTGAATACTACCTCTGTTCTATATTATTACAATGCAATAGACTTACATTCAGTAGCAATGGGGACCATGAGTGAATTTTGCTGACATACAGTCTATAATTCCAAGTATGTGTTTCAAAATGAAACCCACTTTCCTAATATTTCCCATAGGATATATTTTGTGAGACACAGACATCCTGAGCCCACACTGAGTTTATAAAATCATGAGGTTACTATTGCTTTAATTAACAAATAAGGACTGAATGCTGTTCCCCCAAATCCTGCTAAGATAACAAACCACCCTTGTCCTTGGGAGAAGCCTAGTTAGATAAGCAACCTCAGACACAGAGAGAAGGGCAGATTGCAGCTGAACCACTGGGGGCAGAAATAATTGACACGTTTAGAACCTTGTCAGGTCAAGGACTTACTAAAGAAGTTAGAAGATGTTCCACAAACCTTAACTGTGGGGTACAAGACAGCTAAATGATCTGGTTTCTGTGCCCTATGGAGAAGGTTGCAAAAGCAACATTAATACCAGTATGAGTGAGTCTCCCATTCAAATTGAAAACAGGCAGCTTGATAGACATCTAGCCTTTATCCCTAAAGAAAATAAAATGCTAGTGTGGTTGCAAACTTAGTCTTACAAATCACTGAGTTTGCAAGATCAGGACCCAAAGAATTCCATCCTAGCAGTGGTGGGATTTAATTTTTTACTACCAGTTCTGTGGGCATGGCTTTGTGGGCATGGGATGGCTTTGTGGGCATGGCAGGAAAAGGATACTGCAAAATCCTCTTTCCCTCCCCACCACACTAACCTTCTTTCCAACTCCGTTCTCCTGTTTAGGGCAACAAAAGAAGATCACCTGGGAGGCAGCTGGGGTGGGGCCAGCCTATTTGCTGGTTCTCCGAACTACTCAAAATTTCCACTACTGGTTCTCCAGAACTGGCTGAATACCACTTCTGTATACTAGACTTATTAAAGGAAACTTGGATATCTGACATAGGCTGTTCCAGTGCACCAGTTGGAAGTGCGGGAGCTGTGGATATACTCCTAACAGCCCTCATTTTGACCTCAGTGATCTACAAGTAGCAAAATAACAAGAGTTGGAAGGGACCT
The DNA here is from genome assembly GCF_009769535.1 of Thamnophis elegans. Taxonomy (NCBI): domain Eukaryota; kingdom Metazoa; phylum Chordata; class Lepidosauria; order Squamata; family Natricidae; genus Thamnophis; species Thamnophis elegans. The sequence goes on from NC_045543.1 coordinate 49,997,180, forward strand.
TGGAGGACTTCTAGTCCAACTCCCCGCACAAGCAGGAGAACTTATACCACCTTGGACAAATGGCTATCAGGCTCTTCTTAAAAACCTCCAGTAATGGGGCTGTCACAACTTCTGAAGGCAACCCCTTTCCACTGGTTAGTTGTTATTGCTATCAGGAAATTTCTCCTTAGTTCTATAACCTAGGGAGAGGAAAACTGAATTGCATCATAATGAAACTGAACTTTAATTGTGTAAATAAGGAGAGTATTTACATTATTGTTCCAGTCTCAAGACACAAAATGACTGCCCAAACCTTCACCTCCTACCTGGACACATCACCCAGAACATTTTTTAAAAATCTCTGACAGACTTTTATAAATTGTAACCTGGAATATAGCCAGCTGGAGTGAATCTGTTGATAATGATTTGGTGAGATTCATGTCTGAATTTGAGATAATAGCTTTACAAGAAACCTGGTTAGCTGCTGAGGATGAACTGGTGAAATTCCTGGGTTTTTAATAATGGTATATACAGTATCCCTGACCAGAAATAAAAAAATAAAGAGGGAGCTTCTGGGAGCTTATGCATTCTTACTAGGGGAAGAATTGCAATGGCAAGGACAACAACTATATTAGTGAGAATAAACTCCCACATATACTGACCATGAAATTTAGATACAAAAAGTTTGAGCTGATACTGGTAAATGTTTATGTTCCCCCAAACACATTCCTTTATTATAACTCTGGATATTGGATATGTTTAGAAATAATTTTGGAGGAAATAACCACCTTGCATACTTAAGCCATAATCATGTTACAGGTAGTCCTCAACTTATGACCACAACTGAGTTCAAAATTTATGTTGTTAAATGAGAAGTGTGTTAAGCGAGTTTTGCCCATTTATCACTTCTTTGCTCTTTCAGCACATGTGGAGAAACAGTGCCTAAATAGTGATCTATCTGTTATTGAAGCTTCAACCCTGTGGCCACCAGTATCAGACAAGATCAAGTGCATCATAAAAGATCTGAGAAGTAACAATGCCATGTGGGGAGGACTGGCTGAACTATTTAAAAAAAAATACCCCAAATGGTGGAGGCCATATAAATTTGCATTGTATTTGCACACAAATAATCCCAGTTGGGTGGAAGATGGTAATGGTAGTGCCTATGTATAAAAAAGGGAATAAAAAGAACCCTTCCAATTGTAGGCCTATTAGCTTCATAGATATTGCAGGTTCCTCTTGAGTAGAGTCCAGAGTTGTGTAGATGAAAAGTCAATGCAATTCAATTCAATTTATTAGATTTATAGGCCGCCCAATCCCGGAGGACTCCGGGCGGCTTACAAAGAACAAAAAGAAAAACAAAATAAAAATAAAAAATAATTTAAAAATTCCCCAACATGCATACATTCTGATCGGGGCTGGACCCTACATAATAAGGTCAACAGTCCCAGGCCTGCCAGAACAGCCAGGTTTTAACAGCTTTTCTGAAGGCCATGAGGGTGGGTGAGGTCTGGACCTCTGGGGGTAGTTGATTCCACAGGGTTGGAGCAGCCACAGAGAAGGATCTTCTCCGAGGCCCCGCCAGCTGACACTGTCCGGCTGACGGCGTCCTAAGGAGGCCAACCCTGTGGGATTTTATCGGCCGTTGGGAGGTATGTGACAGTAGGTGGTCTCGCAAATACGCTGGTCCTGAGCCATGTAGGGCTTTAAAGGTAATGACCAACACCTTGAATTGAGTTTGGAGACCAATTGGCAGCCAGTGCAGCTCAAGGAGGATAAGTGTAATATGGGTGTATCTCGGTACACCCAATATCGCTCGCATGGCTGCATTCTGGACTAGCTGTAGTCTCCGAACGCTTTTCAGGGGTAGCCCCATGTAAAGCGCATTGCAATAATCCAGCCTTGAGGTGACAAGGGCGGGAGTGACTGTTTGAAGTGCACCCCGATCCAAGTAGGGCCGCAATTGATGCACCAGGCAAACCTGGGCAAAGGCCCCCCTGGTCACAGCCGATAGATGATGTTCCAGTTTCAGCTGTGAATCCAGGAGGACTCCCAAATTGCAGGCCCTCTCTGAAGGGTGTAAGTTTTCACCCCCCAGGATCAAGGATGGACTGTCCGAACTGTCCTTCGGGGGCAGCATCCACAGCCACTCGGTCTTGTAAGTGCATTATTGAACCATCTAATTACAAAATATGTAAGGGAAAACAACTGTTTGCTGCCTTTATAGAGCTTAGTGCAGCATCTGACATAGTAAACAGAGAAATATTGTGGAGGAAATTGATTGCCCTGAAAATGGAACCCACTCTTTCTAGAATACGAAGGAGATGGATCGTATTGTTTCCTGTAGTGGAAATATATAGAGTAAACATGGATCACTGAGCAGATGGTGGGATAGAAAATAGGATAAAAATAGGATACAGTGTAGGTTTTCATGTCAGTTTTCTGTAGGATGGAAAGTGCACCCAGTACTAAATAGTTTTGCTTTTCTCTCTGTATTTAGTTTTCAATTTGATCTGAGTTGTAACAATATTTAAACTCCAAAACCTCAGAGCCATCACAACCCCAGAGCTCTCTAAGCAACACATACATAAGCATTCAAAGGCTAATACTTACTGCTCACCATTCCGTTTTTCCAGTTCTACTACAGCTCTTACTACAGCTCCTCCACTACTATTCCTTGGGAGTTCCACTACTGGAGAACAGTATTTCTTTTTGCCTTTAGCTGCTTCAGGCTTTATTTCCATAAATGAACACAAACCATATTCCCTCTCACCACCACTCCAACAGCATTACTTCTAATTACCTCTAGTTACCTCTACTTACTATACCAATTGCTATGCTGGCTAGGGAGAAGGCAGGGCAACAGCAACCCAGGTGCTTGCTGCTTTACAAGCAGCCTACCCTCTCACCTGTACTAAGTTATTTAGGTTTTTGGGTTTGGGCTTACTCTCTTGGTGAACTTACTGGTTTATAAACCATGTTTTAGGGCTATGTGTTACGCAAGCTGACCAGTTATAATTTATTCAGTAAGTCATGATTAAGCAAACTGATATGGCATGGTCTCTATCAGATTTTAGTTCATAGCAACGTCAAGGATTTATTTATTCATAAGAACAATACTAACTGTAGAACTCCTTCAGTTTTTAGAAAGTCTTCCACAACAAGCCTAAGGAAGTTTACATGCTTGTATTTAGAGGGATACAACATTCCAGAAGGATCTTCATGTCAGAAATAGGCTCCTTTTGTGAAAAAATAAGAAAAGAGTTCTATTTTAAAAGGATATAGTTTAAATTGATTCACACATCATAAACTGTGATTTGTTGAATAAGCCACCATAAATTGTTAAGCCATAATCTAAAAACTGTAGTATGCCAAGAAACCATTAAAATATTGTAGCTTCTTAGTATAAGGGGTAAGTGCAGTGTAGCATACTATTGAGTTAATGTAGATTCATATAAAAGGATGGCTCAAATGTGACTTGTCTGGGTAAAAATTAATTGGAGATATTCAGTTTATGCATTTAATGATTGGTTATTTTTATGAAAAGATAGATATTGCCCTAATACAGCAATACAATATTTCTTTCTGTTTCTACAGTATAATGTAAACATATGCTGGGTACAAGCCTCTTTTCCCTGTAAAGTTTAGTTGTTGTTCTATTTTAATTATTAAAGCTATTTTTTATTCTAGCTGGGGTTTTTTTTTAACATCACATATTCACTAGATTAGAAGGACTGTGGTGCAGCACTTTCCTTATTGTGCCATGTCCTTTTTCTCAGGATTACATGCCTACAGTATACCTAATTTTAAAGAGCTAGCATATAGTGGCTGTGGATGATTCTGAAGAAGGAACCACGAAGCCTTCATTTTAGAAGCTACCCTTGATTGAAATGAGGTGTCCTCAGTCTAAACCAGGGGTGTCAAACTTGCGGCCCGCAAGCTGGCTGCATCACGCACTATCCACGCCCACCCCCGGTTTAGCAAAGGAGAAAAAATAGCAATAGCGCTTAGACTTATATACCGCTTCATAGTACTTTTACAGCCCTCTCTAAGCAGTTTACAGAGTCAGCATGTTTCCCCAACAATCTATTTTACCCACCTCGGAAGGATGGAAGGCCTAGTCAACCTTGAGCCTGGTGAGATTTGAACTGCCGAACTGCAGCTAGCAGTCAGCTGAAGTAGCCTGCAGTACTCCCCTCTAACCATTGCACCACCTCGGTTCCTCGTGATACATCATATGACATGATGCCATGACTTTGACACCCTTGGCCTAAACCATTCTGACTCTATGACTATCTGTAATATAAGAGTAGTACAAACCAAAGCATGTTTAACATTATATCCACTAGGGCATATCTGGACAAGAATTGAACTTTAAGGATAGATAGTATTTTTTGAAAGTAATTCCCACTAAGGGAGCTAGTTGAAGTATTTAAAGGTGTTAGATTAGGAGCCGGGAGGCTACATCATCCAGTCCTGCCTTAGATACAAAAGCCGTCTGAGTGACTTTGGGCCTGTCCTCGCTCAGCCTTAGGAAGACAGTACTGGCCAACCACTTCTGCAAATATTGTAGTCATCTGGAGTCAGAAATGACTTGATGGACTGTAACAACAACAAATCCCACTACAGTCAGTGTTTCTTAAAAGTATTGTTCTAGGACAGCGATGGCAAACCTTTTTTGGCTCGTGTGCCATAAGCGGAGGGAGCGCAGGGGGGTCGTGTGTGGGTGTGCTGCACCCTTAATGCAATGTGCAAAAAACCACAGCATGCATGCGCGCATGCACGGATGAAAGGTTCTCTCCCCCCCCCATTTTTTGCATGTTTTTTTCACCCTCCCCAAGCTCCAGAGGCTTTACAGGAGCCTGGGGAGGGTGAAAACAGCCTCCCTCGCTGCCCCGGGGGGGCCCCCGGAGGCTTCAGAAGCTTCCCTGAAGCTTCCGGAGCGCAAAAACCCGGCCCTACGGGCAAACAGGGAATTCAAGAATGGACTTACGGTTTGTTCGTAGGGCCGGTTTAAGCCCTCCGGAGCCTTCAGGGACCTTCAGGAGGCTTCCCTGAAGGCTCCAGAGGACTAAAAATGGCCCTACCAGTTCAAACACATGTAAAAATGTAAGTAGAAAAATAGAGACCATCTTTGGTGGGAAGGTAACAGTGTTTCATGCCCCTTTGGCATTTAGTCATGCCGGCCACATGACCACGAAGATGTCTTCAGACAGCGCTGGCTCTTCAGCTTTGAAACGGAGATGAGCACCACCCCCTAGAGTCGGGAACAACTAGCATACATGTGTGAGGGGAACCTCTACCTTTAATGCTCATATCATATCATATTATGTTCAACTCAGTAGGAAATTGACAAGCCTTTCAAATTTTCAAATCCTCATGAATAATCTGAGGCATTTAAAAGTCTGGACACTTTTGCCTTTTGATTTATCCCAATACACATTTTGCCCTGTGGATTTGAAATTTCTCAGCTTTGTTTCCTGAATGTTTACATAGCTTATTTTGAAACTTCCACTCTCTTATTGCCTTGCTCTCTTGTTATTCCACTAGCATTGTTGTCTGGGGATTATTGGAGTTAGAAGCAAACATATGTAGAAGGCAATAGATTGGGGAAAAATAACTTTCAGCAAATTGCAGGATGGAGGAGCTATCTCCACAGAAGTTCCTCATTCTTTGAGGAGACTCGTAAATCAGAGTAAGCTTGTGGTTCATTTGGTTCTGGTTTACCATGTTGGGTGAACCCAATTGTTAATCTTTATTAAGCGTGACATACAGTTTTAGACAAGACTAGCCAACAGCAGCTTATTCAGGAAATGTACAGTATTTATTTATTTGTCATACAGATAGTCCTTGACTTAGAGCCATTCATTTAGTGATCATTCACAGTTACAACAGCACTGGAAAAAGTAAATTATGACCATTTTTCACACTTACAACCATTGCAAGATCCACATGGTCACATCATCAAAACTTGGGTTTTGCAAGTTGCAAATACATGCAAGCTTCCGACAAGCAAAGTCAATGTGGAAAGCCAGATTTGCTTAATGACCACATGATTCACTTAACAACTGCAGTGATTCCCTTAACAACTGTGGTCAAATGGTATCAAATGGGGAAAAACTAACTTAACAATTGCCTTGCTTAGCAATAAAAATATTGGGTTCAATTGTGGTAGTAAGTCATCTCCCTCCCAAAGGGAGTCTGGGTGATATACAATAAAATACGAGGGTACCTGCCATTTTTAAAATAGTTTAAATTAAAAGGATTAACTGGTTTACTTTGACTTCTTTATAACCCAGTGATGGCCATAGAAAGTGGTACTTCTGACTGTATATACACACATGTATACACACATGCTCTACTATAAATCATGATTTACAAACCAGTGTTTAGGTTTAACCACCGTAGATCAGAAAACAAGCCACATTAGGAATAACCACATTTATTTATTTAATTTCTATTCCCACCTATCTGAAGCCAATCCACTCTGGATTGAGTCATACAGTATGGCGTGAATACAGCTAATGACAGTCTGATCTTGTTTTCTTGGATTTTTTTTTGTCTGAAGGCTACTGTTGAAAGAGAGGAAAATCAGTGCAGTGAGTGGATTTGTCACAAGGGTTTGACTTATCTAAAATGAAAGAAAGACGGGGATTTCAAAGTAAGCTTGTTGAGGGGGAAGTAGGAGCTCTCTTTCTTGAGCAACCTATTTGTCTTGTGGCTTCATCAGCTTTTCTGTGAAAGGGGGATTTGGTCACTGACTTGAAGCCATCACAAGACTCATTCCCTGAATGAGCAGGCCCCCTTATTTTACAGAGTCTTTCTTTCTAGGATGTGTTTCACATTGATTCATAGGCCAGAATCGGTTTAATAATTCTGTATGGCATAAACCACATTCAGAAAAAGTGTAAACCCAAACCATGCCATCTTAAAAACCTTTTTGTACTCTCATTAAAAACCAAACAGGAGTCTACAGTATGACAACTCCGCACAGCCACCTCAATGCAGGACAAGAGTTACACCAATATCAAAGAAATGGTGGAATAGAATCATTAAAGAAAGGACGCAAAAGGAGGGACAGAATGAAATGTGAATGGCAAAAATTAAAATAATTATTTTAAATAATTAAATAGAATAGTTAAGTTGTCCCCCGAAAAGTTGTCTTGCAGTGAGTGGGCTGTGGCAAGTTGTCCTGTGCCAAGGTGCCAGTGGTGAATTGGCTGAAGCGAGTTGGCCACAGTGAATTTGTCACAACCAGTTGGCTGAGGCAAGTTGTCCCATTCCCACGAAACTGGCGGCCTAAACTGCGGGGCTTTAGTGGCGATCCGTTGGCTGTAACGAGGTTGCGTCTAACAGGGAGAAGGGTTGATTTATCCCGACGGCGTTCCTTAGTATGAACCCGCAATTATTCTGTGTTTTCCCTAATGTGGGTGCTCAGAGCGTTATGCCTGCCACCGCCCCCAAGGACTCTGCGCTGGCTTGTCGCCGCGTGGGATGCCTTGCAACAACTACGCGGAAAATCCAGTAGGAGGCCAACTGGGCCCGGGGAGGAGGTCAGAGCGGGGAAAGGAGGAGGGCTTCTCCGGCCGGCGGCGGGAGAGTTTAGGGTTAGGCACCTCCTGCGGCCAATCCCGCCAGCGTGTGTGACTTGCTGCCTCCATCCAGGGGCTGCTCCCAAAAACTCCGCCGTTCGGCTCCTGGAGCAACTTTGAACCGGGAAGGCGAGAGATTGACGGAGGGATCGGGCGGGGGACGGAGCCTCCTCCCCCCCCCCGCGGCATGGCGAATCCTCCTCCTCCTCCTCCTCGCAACCTGGGACAGAGACCCTTTAAGAGGTGGGGGCAGCGCCTGGAAGGCTTGGCTAGTGGGTGATTTAGGGAGCGGGCCGCTAGGACAGCCGCCTTAAAAACGCCCTGAGAAGAGAAGCACTTTGGTCCGGGGGAGGGAAAGAAAGCCGAACCGCCACCAAAGCCCCCCTCCAAACTTTTCGTATTTTGGCCCAGTGAATGAGACTTCCACCCCCGTCTCCCTTCTCCTCCGCGTCTCTACCCACCCACCCCTCCACCCACCCATCCGTGCCCCGGGCGTGGAGTAAAATAGGATGGTGGTGCACAACGCCGAGCTTCGTTTGGCGCTGATTTGCCTCCTCTTACTACTGGCTGGAGCGAAGCCGAGCCGAGATCCTGCTGCGGCCAGCTGCGAATTCCGCGGAAAAGTAAGTTCTTGCCCCGGGAGAAGGAAGCGCGGGCGGAATTTCCACCCAGCGCGGGATGGGAAAGGAACACCCCCACCTCCCGAGTTTGTTCGGCAAAAGTGGGGAAGGCGGCTTGAAAGGGGAGTTTGCCTCTGGGGAAATCCAAAGGGGGGAGTGAGTGGGGGGCGCACACCTCCAGCTGTTTCTGCCTCTTAAAGTCAGGGGAGCCTCCCGAGCTATAGCAGTTCGTGCAAGTTTTTTTTCATGCAGAGCGTTTAAGCTTTCCACCAAAAAAGCTGGAGTTTGGGGTTTCAGCGGGGCTTGCGGGATGAAGATGGCAAGTTGGTCGGGAGGTGTGTTAAAGCCGGACCTACCTAGTCCTGCGGGCAGAGGGGCGAGGCTTTCTTCCTTCAAACCGCAGTGGAGGGCAAATGGTGAGCGCCACCTTATTGTGCTTTATAAACCAAAGACAATAATTTAAGCTACCTGTTATAGAGATGTCACCTTGGGACGTGGGTGGGTACCTGTGGAAACGTTTTAGTAGTACAGTGTAGTACTTTGGTTCAGGAAAGTGTACTAGGCAGTCCGCAGACTAAGCAGATATGTGCTTACTCAGGAAGTAAGTCCTCCCCTCCCCCCCCCACTGCAGGACTTTTATCTAAATCTGGTTCCTAACGTGAGGCTCACGCCCCACAGGGGGGCAATTTGATTTTTAATGGGGGCAATTTGAACCTTGTTTAAACCAAGTTAATGATCTTTTAGGCTTTCTCCCGTAAGTAGTGTTCATTTTTTGAGTAAAGTAAGAATTATGTGTGTGGGGGAGGAGAATCAAGAATTTAAAGATGCTTAGGTGAGAGGCATGGCCAAAAAAAGGTTGGGGATCACTGGTCTAAACGAAAAGGTATTAGCATCCTTTTGCTCCCACTTCAAACTCCAGGTGCGTTGCAAGCATCCGTCGGGGTGAGGTGCCGCCCCCCCCCCCGCAAGTCCTCGGGATGCGTGTGAACTAATTTACTAAGCTGTAAACCGCAGATCCAGGTTCCTCCTGTATAGGAGCTGAGTGTGGAAGGAAGGGGAAACCGCTTTTCCAGGCTCTGAGAGATTGGTGGTGTTTTCTTCATAAGAGAGAAGAGAAAGGGGGCGGGTGTAAATTAGCCCTTGATGGGATTTAGAGTGCCTTTAATGAGATCCAGCCGGGAGAGGAGATAAGGTTCAGCGGAGGTGCCTGCCTGCCTGCTGTTTGTTTGGTCCGGCCTCTTTGAGTTTTGTTTACTTTTGACACTCCTTCGCCAAGCTGTGGATCCTCATCCCTCCTTCGCACTGTCCGCATCATACCAAGATTGGGGGGGGGGGGGGAGAGTGCAAAATCAGACAGGAGATTCCTATATTACAAATGAACCTCAGCAGCTGCAGCTTCCTTCTGTTTTTTTTTATTCTCTTCTAAAAGAAATTTGTTAAGTGGCTAAGTTTAAATCTGTTAAAGACTGCTTTTCTTTCTCTTTCAAAAGTCTACCTGCTGATTTGGGTGGTGGTGTTTATCTGAACTAGCTGAAACACCCCCCCCCCCATGAAAGTTCTACAGAAGATTGCAAAGAGCAAGCTGATCTTTGGATGGCCTCTATAATCTTGTTCCCCGGAAATACTAATTCCCCCAAAAATATAACATGGGAGTGATTTTTTTTTTTAAGGAACAGCCTGTATCCTAATTCTGGCTTGCCCATGTGCTGTTGTACCCTGGGAAGTATGATGATATACACCCAAGGGCTTAACCCCAAAGAGGTGTGCTGGCAGCTTTAGTTAGGAAGTAAAAACTGTTGAAGTGGCATTTTCTTCTGAACAAGTCTTCATAGGAGGTAGTTTGTCTAATATTAAGTCATGAGCAGTTTTACTCAAACTTTGCAATGTCTTTTTTTCTTGTCACACAAATGGTCAAAAACTCTAGAACTCCAGGGCAGATTTGAACTAGAGTTGCAGGAAAAAAGTAAATCCATGTGTATTTTTTCTATCTGGAATGTTTATGGGTCCAAAAAAAACCCTACCAGGTCAGGCTATACACTAATATCAGGGGAGTCACACTTGTTTCTTAAAACAATTCTAAAAAATAATGGCTTTAAAATGTGTAGTGACCCCATTCACTTATGTTCCATCTAGCTTAAGAAACAATTTATGTACAGAATTGTGGGCCTTGATGATAGCAATAAAGAATGACATTGAAGAAATAGACTGCTAAAGAAATCCAAGCATTAGAATGGAGCAAAAGTCCAGAAAGCAACTTTTCAAAATGGTTTTAATCCTGAGTACATTCCTTGAAAGCAAGTCAGTTTTAATTTAGTGTCATGCAGTGCACTGGGGAATCAGTCTGGTGGAGTGACATTAGAAAGGTATGCAGCGATGGCTGAGCAAGAATTAAAATATGCAGTTTATCTGCAGACTAAAGCAATGTTTAAAAAACCCCAGCAAGAGTTAGTCAGAAATTAATGTTATCTCTCATAACTTTATTTAGAAGTAAATCCTGCTAAATTGAATAGGCTTTACTCTCTGGAAAGCATGCACAGTGTCAACCCTTGACACACAGCATTTTAGCTATGCTTCTACTAAAATTAGCCAGTTTTATGCTAGTCCCAAATTATCCCTTTGCTTTTAATGGCATTTAGCTACTGTTAAATCTGACTTGATTTTAGTTCAATTGCAAACAATGCTAAAAAATTGTGTGAAAAAACTATGGTGTTATCCAAAATAATGAATGGTTCAGGGTGAGATTCACACAGTTTTTCCCCCTGATGATCTAATTGTGCAAGTTGGTATGTATGAGTAATTAAATTTCAGCTAATCTGATTCTAGTCTAGTGAGACTTTGGAAAACAGTGAATTGGCCCTAGAAACTAATTGACAGGCAGGGCATTCAATGAAGCACTATCATAATATGATCATTGACATGGGCCTGCTCACAATCTGTTGCTGTGCTCTTTATCTCTTGGAGTTGCTGCCTATATAGAATGTTACAACAATCTGACCTGATGATAACTAAACTATAAATGACCATAGCAAGATCAGCGTTCTCCAGAAAACACATTGTTGTTGCATCTAAGAATAACACAGGAAAAAAGAGGACCCCTTATAGGATTTCAAAGGCTGGTGGCTTTGAGGCACTCAAATCTTTAGAGTTACATCTATTGAGACTTTTTGCCTCTTAGAAACAATTGGATCTACCAGAAAAGTTGCCTTCAAGTTGCTTAGAAGAAAACCATGGCTGATAATATCAATACCAGCAGAGAAGTACCCCCCTTCTTTATCTCTCAATGTACCTAACCCCATCAGAATAATCAAAGCTCTGTGTAGCTCTAAACCAGACTGAACATCTGATTTTAAAGGATCCAGATCACAGGTGGGTAACACCTGGGCTGTTAATCATATTTTTGTAGCCACTGATTAATTACTGGTCCACATTCTCTGGGTGGTATGCTGTCTGAGAAACTGGGTGATAAATAGGTAAGCCTTGGTTTGAATCTTACATCTTCTGTCATATCCCTAGCTGGCCTTAGGCAAGCCACATGGCAGCAACAGTAAAGAGACAGATGCTACTTCTGGATTTATTACATACAGCAGTAAAAGATTAGCTAGCACTTGTGACAAAATATAGGGTGGGGGGAAGGATTTAGTTACTCTCTACATCCAAGGAATTGGCATATTTGGGCATGCCACATGCATCTCTAATGTTATGGTCCCCAGTGAGCCCAAAGGCTTATAATAAATTTCCAGGCATCATGTATTGGTCAGACTCAAAGTAGATGCTGGCTAATATCAATTGACAGGTCTTTGCGATGCCAGTCTTTCAAATATAGACATTTTTTTAAAAAAAAGATGTATTGCTCCATCTGTCACTTGGCTTCCAAAGTTACCCCCACTAGCTCTGGTGATGGTTTTGTACTCTAGGGCACATCTGAGGGAGAACATTGCATCCATCTCTTCAAAAGATGGAAGCTGCTAGAAGCTGAATGGACAGAAGATATTGCAATGACAGAGGTGACATGTTACGGGAGAGATTTGGACCTCTGGATCCCGAAGAAGTAGACAAAGTTCCCTGCAATTTTAGTTCTACTACTTGTGATTTGCACCCCTGCTCCATCTGGGTAATCAAAGTGGTGAAGGAGAGCATCAATAGTTTGATGAAGGCTGCACTCAGTGCCTCTTTGAAGGAAGAGGAAATGTCAGAAGCTCTTAAAGATGGATTGGTTTGGCCAGACTTGGATCTAACAAAATTGGGGGAAGGTTATTGAGAAAATGATGGGGCTAAAGCTATAGAAGCTATGAAGGGTATCATAGTCCACATCTGGACTTTCAGCAGTTTAAGTTCATATCTGGACATAAAACAGAAACCAGTCACTATCATAGATGAAGAGGTCTAAATGGAGGTGACATGACCATCATTGTCCTTCTAGAACAGGGGTGTCAAACATCATCATGGCAGTGTCACGTGATGTATTGGGACTATTTTCCCCCTTGCTAAACCGGGCGTGGCCAGCATGTGACACATCCAGCCCACAGGCCAGGAATTTGATAGGCCTGTTCTAGAACTTTCAGCAGTTTTTGATACCATTGACTAGGATATCCTTTCTGAACCAACTGCAAAAGTTATGAGTTGGAGTCCAGCATTTTGCCATTCTTACCTGAGCAGACAGACCCAGAGTATGGTAGCAGGGCAAACCCATGGCACTTTGTATGAAGTGTCTCAGTATTCAGTCCTTTCTCCTTGCTCAAAGAGATCATCCACCATTTCAGGGTGAAGTGTTATCAATATGCAGATTGTATTCAGTTTCACGTCTCCACCTTCTCTGAGTTTAGTGGAACATGTGGGTAAAAATAATGATCGAAATCTTGAAGCTTTCATCTCCAATAGGGAAAAAAAAAGATTAGACTTAACCAAATGAAGATAGAGTGGCTGTTGACCCAGTTATTGATTCTGGGGTTGCCCCATTTCTGGTTCTTGAAGGGATTGAATTTTTCTAAAAAGAGCTGACTTGTAGTCTGTGGTCCTGCTGAAGAATAGATGAGATTGTGGCCAGAAGGGTTTTTACAGAACTTTGAATGGTGCACCATCTATGGCTTTACCTGGAACATGATGAAGATGGTCACTCATACCTTTATTGTTTCTTTATTAGCTTATTGTAATTCACTCTGTGTGGTGCTGTCCTTGAAGACCACCCAGAACACAGCAGCATATGTGCTCAGTTAATAATCACAGTTCTGCCACATTATACTGCTATGTGAGTGCAACTGAAGGTGCTGTATATCTCAGGGCCATCTTTTTTAAATAGGTTCTATTCAGACAACTACAAAGTGCCTACTAAGTTCCCACCTACTAGAAGTAAAGGCATGAGTAGGCTAATGTTTACTGTTCCTGTAGTAGTATCTCCCCTGCTCTGGAAATAGTTTATCCCCTTAAGAATGGCTCCCTCTGTCATGGTCATCCAGAAGCAGATATTCTTGGATGGCTTAGGAGGGTTAATTGTTACGCAACAGCAACATTTTCCATTAAACCAAAGTTTATCCTTTTATCTTTAGATTCCCCCACCCCAATTATTTTTATTTTGACATGTCTTCTATTTACTGTTCTGTAAATAGATTCTGTAAGCTGCCTAAAATCTGGTTGGTTTTAGATGGTTAGATAAATTTCATAAATAAAAGATACATATTTCTTGCTCGTGGTGTCTGGCTGTGCAGTTGTCTGAATCCTTAAGCAAGAGAAATATCTGATTCTGTTTTGGGTTAGCATCTTGATTGTTTATTTCCAAGAAGTTCAAAGCTGAGCCCTAGATTTGCTTTGGAAATATCTCAGCCCAAGTATGTCGGTAACTTGATTTCATGGAAGACTTGAATGTTGCTATAGAACAGGGGTGTCAAACTTAAGGCCCAGGGGCCACCCTGGAAACAGTGAGGGACTGGCCCACGGTGTCTCTGCCAATAAAAATAGGCTCCTAAGCTCCATTTCTGGCTGCAACGGCCTCCTGCAAACCTCTGCCAGTGAAAACGGAGCTTGGGAGGGTCGCTGGCAGAGTGCTCAGGCTGCCATAGGATCCCATGACATGAGTGACATTGAGCAGGTCATGCCCACTCTGGCCAGATTTACCCCTCCTCTCTGAGCCCAAATACAACCTTGATGCGGGCCTCAATGAAGTCGAGTTTGACACCCCTGCTACAGACCAAACTTTTTCTGGATCTCTGAACAAGCTTGTTAAGTCACTGAGTAGTATAGGTTTTTCTCTATAACTATAATTGGAAGGTAAACTATATCCTTTTGTATGCCTGTTACTTGACACTGTATAATATCCAGAAATAAGCATAAACTTCAGAAAAATTATCCAGACAGTTTGGTGGTTGTTGTTTTTTGCCCTAAATTTGATTATGCTATGGTAGAACGATGAAATGGGAAAACCTAGTCAGTGTGTATTCAGATGGCAAATGAAAAGCCCATGTCAACATCCTTAACTAGTAAATTTTATGTTTGCTTGCCACCCTTGTATAAGGTGACCAGATTTTCAGATTGGTAAAGAGGGACACCTTTGACCGGGGGTGGGGGGGTTGATTAAAATTTTTATACGGAGCAACAAAAATTTTCATACAACGCAAAAATAGTATTGTAATATTTTTTTATTTCAACATAATTACAATTTACAAATATAAATTGTAACTGTTGCCAAACATTAAAATTTTGATCACGTGACCATGAGGATGCTGCAACGGTCGCTAAGTGTGAAAATGGTCACTAAGTGTGAAAAATGGTCATTAGTCACTTTTTTCAATGCCATTGTAACTTTGGTCACTATACCACCTTTCTTGCCACAGTTCTTAAGTGAATAACTGCAGCTGATAAGTTAGTAACATAAGTGAATCTGGTTTCCCCATTTGACTTTGTCAAAAGGTCACAAAAGGCAATTACATGACCCCAGGACACTGAAACCATCATAAATACCACCTCAAAATGTTGCACAGCCTTCATAAGTTTCTAATACAGATAAAATTAAATACATCAAAACCATAAAAAAATAAAATTAACCTGGCTGGAAAATCCTATGCCTGTCTTGCTATTATTACTGACACACTTGCTGCAGTATTTGATGGCTAAAAGAAAAAAAAAATTGTTAAAGTGTGTATTATGTTCACTCCCATGTCTTGTCTGCTGCATTGATTTTGAATTCATTAAAAGACCTTATTTTACATCAAATCCCTCTCATATTATTCTCCTATGTCCAATAAACCCTAAGAGACAGCATACTATACATGAAATTCCTGTAACTGTATATTTAGTAAATTGTGGAGCTGAGTTTATCCAATTAACTCAGTTTTTGGACTTGAGTAATCGCATACAATAAAGGAAATAAAACTATTTAGAATGAAGTGTAGTTGGCTATTTGTGATTAAGGGTGTCATGCAGAAACAATTATAGTTTTGATCAGGAAAATACCCTAAAAAACCCCTTTTGTTCTTTCAGGTTTTTTTTTAAACCTTGCTTTGGGAACAAAAACCATTCCTGCTACTACAGATATTTGCCTCAATTTAGTCCTGCATTCTGTCTCCAACAGCTACTAGGCAAATAGTCCAGGATATCTCATCATGTTGGCAAAATTAGGTGATAGTCATCTCTTTGTTGTTTGTTGCTAACATCTGGTAACCAGAAGTATACAATTGCTCCACTGGAAGGCTTCATATTTGCTTTCCTGGTAAATATCAATTCAATGATTTTTCCATGGCACATCATAGTGTTACACATATTGTTTTGAATAAAAAAACAGCAGCTGCACATTTTTAAAAACCTACATTATTTTAAAATGCATTAAAAAAATAAAAGAAAAAAAACCCAGCTCACTTACCAGCAGGCAGAAACTCCAAGTCAATCCAGAATGATATAGATGTTAATACAAAGAACTGAGCAAATTGAAATGGTGAAATAGTCCCAGGGAAATATTTTTCAAAGAAAAACGAGGAGCCACCATTTTTTCCCACATGAGCCGACCTCCAACCTCCGTGCCCCTCCCATCTGGGAAATTCAGGAAGGAACAGTTGCTACTCTAGGCAAAGTGTTTCCTGCAGCTCTATGGTACTTGGTCATTTTTTCTTATAAAATGAGGTAAAAGGGGCGCGGGGGGGGTCCGTTTTGTTGCTTTAACATTTTAATATCGTCAATGAAAGTACTGAGACAGAGAGAGAGGTTAGTTAGACAGAGTGTCTTTTGTCTTGCCCTAGTTAGGATTTCTTAAGTAAATCCACTGGGCTTTCAACATGAAGCCAGAAAATCAGGACTTTTTAAAAACACCCCGGGACACGGGACAAATTGTTATAAAGCGTGACTCTCCCGCTGAAATCGGGATGTCTGGTCACCTTACCCTTGTAGGATCTGATTGCTACCTCCAAAGGTATTTAGTTCCATTTCCCCCATTATGAATGCACCTATCATTGTTGATCTGGAAGGGGTAAAGGAAAGTCTGGTAATCTGATCAAGACCACTGTTCTTCTAAAAATCTACTATTGATATTGGGTCAAAGGTAGTTTGCTCCCACAAAAGAACAGAGTAAGCAGGTAGCCAAAAATGATTGACTATGTACTGTATTCTGTTAAAGTGACCAATTTTGGAGCATTTGAGCTTTTCATACTTGATCTGACTTGCACCATATGGAATTAATAATTATGGGACCATATTCCCATGTTTGTTTGTTCGTTTATTTATTAAATTTCTATACCACCCATTTCAACTAAGTGATTATCAGTAGTTTATAACAACATGATAAATTGTACTCTTTTTGGTGATTGTCCTTCATGCTGATGCCTACATTAAAATTTTATATGATTTTCACATTCTTTTAAATTGAAAGTAGGTGAGAAGGAAAGCTATTTGGCAGAAATATCCATTTTCCATTATGGTAAAGATGGGGAAAGAGGCAACTTTAGCTATATAACCTCTTTAGCTTACACATTATCCCTAACTTCTAGCTGAGCTTCTAAAATACCATGGCTATTAAAAAAACACAGTTGGAGACGCTAGACATAAAATGTCTCATTTTTAAATCACTCTTAGCAGTTTCTGTTCCTGGTCCTTCATTTTTACCATTGGGATGAATGTCTGAGAACAGCAAAAGTTGTAGCTTGTAGAAAGTTGTGCAAGCAAAGTTGAAGCTTGTACTTTCTTTATGCATTTACATGTTAATTTATTTCTTGATCTATCTATCTCAGTAATTGCAATTTTTTTTTGCCTTGGGTGTCAAAAGCACGCCCATGTTCCCACCACCATAATTTAATGCCCCCATCATGTCTCCTCACACGCACACGTGATCCCCTGCTACCCCACGCATGCACACACGGCTTTCTTGGAGCCTGGGGAGGGCAAAAATGGCTTCCCCTGCCCCGGGAGGCCCTCTGGAGGCTGGAAACGGCCTGTTTTTCAATTTCAAGTGGGCCCTGTAGATACGTTTTTTGCCATCCCCAGGCTCCAGTGGCTTTCTAGGAGCCTGGGGAGGGTGAAAAATGGCCCAACATGCAAACTAGAAGTTCAGGAAGAGACTTCAGGGTTGCCCGTTGGGACGTTTTTCTCCCTCCAGAGGCTTCAAGAGGCTTCCCTAAAGCCTCTGAAGGGAGAAAAACAGCCCAATGCACAAACCGGAACATCGGGAAAAGACTTCCGGGTTGCCTGTTGGGCCGTTTTTCTCCCTCCGGAGGGCAAAACACGGCCAAAAATCAAGATTTAAAAACAGGTGCTGGAGCTGATAGGGCAACGCCTTGCGTACCCTCAGAAATGGCTCCGCATGCCACCTGTGGCATGTCTGCCATAGGTTTGCCAATCTTAGATCTATCCTATTTCCAAACATACAGTGATTTATTTTATGCCATAGCTGTTATTTAAAATGACTAAACCAGAACATATTTCATAATCCTATTTTCTCACAAATATTCAAAAAAGGCCCATTTTTCAGACTTTCACATGTGCAACCTTATACAAGTTCTATTACACATGTGATGTTCACATGTTAGCTTCCTATTTTCAGTATGGTAATATCTGAAAACTTTAAAGGTGTTATTGTTACAATAATCCTAAAGAACTGAACACACTGTAGCACATTATATACCTGGTAACTCATGAAAATTAAAACTTGTATTCAGTTTTTGAGCATAGGTCCTTGAATTGTGCGCATACTCATCATTCATATGCATTCATTCATGTAGCTTCCATAAATTGAGTGTGTGATTCTTGCTTTGCTTCTTAGCTGTCTCACCTTTGCTTTGCCAGATGGAGTCATATTTTATTACAGAAGCCAGACTGTCAAAAGAATATTAATTGGCATCAGGAAGAAGCAAGTTCTGTGATGGCTTCAATCTCTTTTTTCTGTGCCAATGAATGAGACTCGAGATTGCTTAACTTTGGATTCAAAGTTCCCCTACTTTTGAGTGTTTGTGCAGTGAAGGAACAGTTTCATTGTGTTGGGTTTGTATTCTAAAACCCAAATTTTCCTATGACTAATCACATTTGAATGTTAGTATTTTTTCCAACCAGAAAAATAGATAGACCTGCTTAGCTTTGCCACTGTAAAGAGTAGATCTGAGAAATGCTTAATTTTTTCCAGGACTGTCTCCAAGTCTTAAAGAACTGTTTGTAAATAGATTTTGGTTTGAAACCATGTTATGCTATGTTTCCTCTTATGGCAAAGGCAGTCATACTCTTGAGTGATAACCAGAAAACTAACCATGTTAATACAAACATTACATTTTTATTACTTAACTATTATAATGCATAGCCATGTGTGGCTTTTCTTCAAGTTAATTTACTTTAGTTCTCATAATAACAGGAAGAAGATTACTCAGTAGCCTAGTCCATTCATCCTGTTTAATAATATGAGGAGCTTAATTGCCAATGCAGTTTATAGTTGCTTGATTATTTATGATAACTTTTGCTTGTCCTTCCTGATAGTGCTGTATATGACTCCTCTTCCATTCTTATGCTTATTAAAACAGAGTTTACTGGGTTTTGTATTTGCGGTTTTACTTCTGTAAGCCAACCATAGTCAGTGTGGCTGTGTTAGGCGGTCATGCAAAATTTCTTAATAAACAAGCAAACAAACAAATAAAACCTTGTGAAACATGTGTTTCAAAATTGAGAGCATAGGGGCCATATTCCCACGGGGTATATATCCATACCTGGATCTTTTTTCTAACATTTGCTTAATATATACCAGTGGTGGGTTGTGGATTCCGTTCCAACTGGTGAAGTTGGAACGCCCCTGGCGTCACTACATGCACACATGGGCATGCATTGTAGCGTCAAATGACGCTTCTGCAAGCCTCCGTGGTGTTCCAGCTGCTCAGTGGAACATCGCACAGGTACTGTACACACCATGCATGTGTGCAGAAGCGCTGACAGCTTTAAAACATGGTAAGTAGCACGGATGGGTGGGTGGGCCCTCCGAAGCACCGTACCGGAACGGTACCTCATGCTCTGGTCAGGATCCGGTATGCCTGTACCGGGGCGTACCACCTGCAACCCACCACTGATGTATACCAACCATAGTTTAGGTTTGAATGCAACCCATTGTGGATTATATACAAACCATGTGTTTTTCGAACCTAATTTTTATGTGACATCAATGAGCAAAGCATTATTTCAGCTAGCAGCGGTTAAAGTAAGATTTCAGAAGAGTTGGTGACATCCTAATATGTTTGTCTACAATTCCTATCATCCTATAATCAGCACCTCTCAAGTTGGAAAAGACTGAGCTACCTTGAATCGGCTCCCTACTTTTATACCTATTCTTTCTTTTCTACTGTCAAAATACAGGCTCTTGGAACAAGGACGTAGCTATGTATTTCACTGTTTAATGGTCTTTCTATCTAGCGTGTGACATATTAGCCTTGCCACTTACTTGCAATAATCTCCAAAAGCTATATGCTATATTTCCAGTGCAAAGATTTTGTTTTTAAAGGTGCTGCAAATTGTAAATTGAAGCTATGGTCAAAATAAATTTTAAAGAAAGATCTTTCCTCAAAATAGGATAATGTATCTTAACTGTACTTCCTAAAAAGACAGCTGATCTCAAGTGATTTAAATTGATGGAAGACATCTTGAAATAAAAATAAATAAATTTAATTTGTATGAAATATTTTTCTCTCTCCAGAAAATCACCCTTGACTAATCAACTTCTTAGAAATATGAAAGTAGAAAGAGTAATTTAGACCTCTGAATTCATGTTTAAATGTTTTATTCATTTTCATTTTCAATTTTATACATTCACTTATATACTGAATATTTGCAATAATAATAATAATATAATAATAAAAAAAGAAAAAACCCCAACCTAAACACAACTCATCATAAACCCAACCTATCGCTTTCATACACCCCTTCTTCTCCCCCTCCAACTTTCCTTTCTCCCCCCAACGATCACCCCTCTTACTTCCCTTTCCCCTCCTATCTTCCTTTCTCGCCTTCCTCACCCTCCTTCCCCTCTCATCCTCACATTCCCCTCTTCCTCCCTCCTTACTTCTCCCTCTTCCTTTCCTCTACTTCTCACTTTGGTGCATTTCTCTATTCCTTAATCTATTCAGTTACTAAAAATTACGCTAAAAAGAAAAAAGAAGGGAAAAAAAAAAAGAAAAAAAAAGAGAAAAATAAAAAGAAAAGATAAGGAACAACAGTATACAAGTGTATTCTTCTTATTCTATATATTGAAACTATATCTCCACCCACCCACCCACCCCCAATGAACCCCCCTCCCTAATCCCCTCCGACTTCCCAGGTCCCACACCCGGCACAGTTCAGTACCATTCACCTTCTAAAATATCTTATTAACAATAATAATGAAAATAAAATAAAAAGAACACTCCGGAAAAAAAAAAAGAAAAAAAACGAAAAAAAAAAATCTTTTGCATTATGCTCAGCCTCCCATCATTCTTAAAATTTAAACAGTATAAATCATTCCATTTATATTTTGTCCTCGTCCCTTACTTCTTTGATATTTACCCCCATCTTCCTGTAGACTCTCCAGATAGCCTTTCTTAACCTTATATTCAAATATTAGTTTATACAAAAATCAATTTATCTTCAAATACAGAGCAGTCTAATCATACTTTCGCTACTCATCTTCCTACCCTTCGTTTCTCATCTCCATTCCTCCCAAGCCCAAATTCCATAAGATTAGGATCTCGCTCTTCACTTTAAAATCCTGAGCTTTTTATGGTATACTTCAAGCATATAAATCCGTAAAATGTGTGCCCAAAATCCATACCACTTCATTCAATCCCAAGATCCCTTCATCAATATCCCGCTCCACCTTCCCTTCTGCCCCACTCCTCCCGACTCCATTCATCCCAAACCGCAATTCAAATAAATCTTAGTCCCCGCTTTCCTCACAGAAAACAATTCATGCGCAGTTTGGATTGAAATTCAAATAAGTCTTATAAAAGTCCCGTACAATATCTGTCCAAAATAAGCAATGCTTCTTTCCATTCCTCATCGGTACACAGCTTTGCCATTTCATACCAGACAGAAATCCTAAAATTTTAATCAGTCCAAGAGCTTAGAAAGTATTTTAAAGACATCGCTGGATCTATATTCTTTACTCTTCTGCCCTTCCGGGAAGAGAAGGCAACCCTCTGCCTTATAACCACGTGTCCCGCTGCTTTGAAAATATGGCTAAATCCTCAGTTTCCGCTCTTCTGCCTCTCCAGTAGGGGGAGAACAACTCCCTCCATCTTGTAACCAAGTAAGTTGCTGCTTGTCTTTCCTTCACCTTGTCCTTCCGCATTTCCGAGTGAGTCAAGAAGCCCCGCCTTCAGAGTTTTATAATAAAAGTCCCGAGCTTCCGAAACAGAATTAATACGAAATCTTTGATTTTCGAGTGTAACTGTGATTCCAACTGGAGCTTCCCATTTATACTGTATTTGACGATTTCTAAGTTCTTGGGTTAAAAAAGTATAGCCTCTCCTTGCTTGCAGCATCTGGAGCGGGATTTCTTTAAAGACAAACAAATCATGGCCATCGATTCGGAGCCTGTTGTTGTAAAACTTTTGGGTGATCGCATTTCTGGATTCTCTTGTGAAAAAGTATATAATTATGTCTCTTGGAAGCTGTCGTTGTTCTGCTACACACGAATTCTGGCGATAGATTTTTCGAATATTCCAATCAAAATTGAATCCCGGACCTCCCACCGCTTGGCTGAAAGCTTCTACAAACGTCTGTTTCAAGTTCTCTCCTTTCTTTTCGGGCAGTCCTCTGACTCTTATTGCAAACGCCTTTCTGTTATAATTTATCATTATAAGTTGTGTTTGAGTATCTCTAATCTCTTGTTGTAATACTTGGATGTTGGAAGTCAAATTAGAATTAGCCTCCTCCAAGGTTTCCAGTTTAGTCTCCATTTCTTCGATATAATCTGTCAAAGTAGACATAGCTTCAAACATATCCACCTTTATTTGGGCAATTTTAGTCTGTATTTTGTCGCATAAATCCAGCACAAATTCTTTGATTTCTTGTTTAAAATCATTGAGTATTTGAAAAAGAAGCTCCTGTGTCAAGGAATCTCCAGTAGGGGGTGTAGGAGGCAAAGGCAGCGGTTTACTAACAAGTTCTTTAAGCACATGCGGGGGGGATTTTTTTGCCTGCTTAGACCTGGGAGGCATTATAGATAAAAGCTGAGAATAAACAGATAAACAGTGTCTTCACCTGGTCAGTTCTCAATAAATTATTTGTAGATTTTGCTTGTTAATGAGTAGCAGTCTCCGGGGAGATAAAGCCGGTTAATTGCGTCATCAATCACCAACACAGTAAAAACGCCATCTTGTACTCGGTTGAACAAAGAAGTTTCAAAGGAAAAACAAGGCTGGTGTTTAGATAGTTATAAAAAAGGAACATCACAGGAGTAAGACCCGCTCGTGTTAGCCTTAAGTTGCTTTAAGCAATTTATCATTGTCCTGAGGGGGGGGATCGCCTGTCTAGGGCTGCAAAAAGGCAGCTGCGAGGAACTGGCTGGAGATAAGAGCTCAGTTACGCTGGATCTCTTCTCCGTTCGCAGCCCCCCCCCAAAAAAGGGCTGTGAACTACGAATAAATCCTAGCACCTGAGCTTCTGCCTGCCCCTTTCTGCCAAAAAGGGGTGATATCTATTGATCTTAATTAGATATACAGACCAGAACTCTGAGAGGGGCTCCGTTGAGCTCCTTCGGCGACAGGCTCCGCCCCCAGGAAGCCTAGACCTCTGAATTCAATGTCCTGCTCAAACAGGAATCCAGATTAATGTATCACTGATGATGGTTTAGCCTCGTCTTAAATATATTCAGTGGAGGGTATCCCACTGTTAATTGACCATAATGTTTCTAGAAACTTGATGTTTCCAGAAGTCTTACATCTGAGTTGGGCATTCAACAGACTTAAGACAAACGCCCAGATGTTAAGGGGAAGATCAAAGGAAAATGAAATGTGGCATTCTGAAGGCAACTTATGTATTTGCTTTCTGCTTTCTCTTACCTTTTAGTTTGGAATCTTATTGTTTCAGTTCACAGACAGTAAGCGAACTCTAGGTCACCAAAAGGAATCTTCCAGAATGTGTGGAAGAGTATAGCAGGTCAGTTTATGGAGGAGTACTGCAAGGCTAGTAATTTTAGACCCAACACATAATGACCGGAGGTGGGAGGCCTTAGATAGCCATATGCATTACTTAATTGGGACATACAGCTTTATTAGAAGCATATAATTAAGACTGAATTCCCCCTCCAAGTCAGTTAGGTATCCTTGATTATGATTAAAACTCTAATAGCTTTGTATTTTAAACTCAAAGTGTAGAACCACCACTGTTACAGGAATAACACGGCATCTGCTTCTTTGGCAATAGAGTTTCTTATGTGTTTCTTCTTCCTGAAGATAAGAAATACCACTTCACTTTAGAAAATGTTATAGGATAAAAATAACCATGCACATTTTTTTAGCATTCATGGCTAGCAAATTACAACTATAATAACTATTTAAAATAATAAAAAGATGCTGCAACACTTAATTCGATGCACTCAAATTTGGTACACCCACTTAATTTGGTAGACTCAGATATGCCCATGTATGTCCTGAATGCTGATGTTTGGTCTCCTGGAGATGTCCATCATTTTCCACTCTACAGATTATGCAGTCCTAATTTTTAACCATGAAGTTGAGGTGCAGTTGCACTGTTTCTTCTTCTCCCTCCTCCTCCTTCCCCTCCTTTCCCTCCTCCTCCTTCCCCTCCTTCCCCCTCCTCCTCCTCCTCCTCCTCCTCCTCCTTTTCCTTCTCCTCCTCCCCCCTCCTCCCTCTCCTCCTCCTTTTCCCCTAATCTCTCTCTTCCTCCTTTTCCAACTCCTCCTCCACAAGTGCAGAGTCCACTTTTCAGATCACAGAGTGCCACTGTGCACAGTCAGCTGCGTCTCTAGGGCTTGCATATTTTTGTTGACGTTTTGCCATCTCTGTTTTGGGTGCCTACATGGTTGCCGGCCATTGACTTCTAGTTGGTAGGCACTCTTGGTAATGGTGGAAGGTGGTACTCTCAGGACATGTCTATACCAGCGGAGCTGTCCTTCTCTCATCATCTCTATAATTGGTGCCACACCAAAATATTGTCGAATGGTGACATTTGTGATGTGGTCAAGAAGGGAAATACCCACTATCCAACGGGACATTCTCATTTCCATGGCATGGACATAGTTTTCAGTCTCTGTTGTTGCTGCCCAGCATTCAGTGCCATATAGTGCAACCGAGCGGATGGTTGTCTTGTAAATCTTAGATTTAAGACTAGTTGGCATTCGTCTGTCACATAACACACCAATGAGTTCTCCCTAACACATCAAGGCTGAACTCACCCTTGCTTGCACCTCACCATTGATGTTGCCATTGCCATGTAGGTGGAGTCCCAGATATTGAAATATGTCCAACTTCTTTAGGTTTTCTCCATTGATATGAAGCGTTCCAGGGTTGGTGACAGTCTCTAAGTACTCAGTTTTCTTGATGTTGAGGTGGAGCCCAAAATGGTTGAGGTGATCATTCCATGTTTGAACTTGCTGCTGTAATTCGCCTCTGGTGGTGGAAGTAAGCATAACACCATCAACATAGAGCATAATCCAGGGTGCGTTCTGCTGCAGGTCATGGCATCCATGACCAGTATAAGCAAAAGTGGTGACGGTGCAGAGCCTTTTGTGTACCCAACCATCACTGGGAATCTGTTGGAGAGGCCAGCTGGGGATCATACTTGGTGAATGCACTGTTACTGCCTATTTCAAAATGAAAAATGTATGCATGGAACTTCTATGTAGATTCAGTCATCCAGGTCAAGGTGGCTTTTCAAGAGGCAACTGCACTTTCTGGTTTTTCTTGAGGATGTTTCCCTTCTCATCCAAGAAGCTTCTTCAGCTTCTTGGATAGGAAGCAAAACATCCTCAGAGAAAAACCAGAAAGTCCAGTTGCCTCTTGAAAAACCACTTTTGGGATATGCATGGATATGTATGAACCAGGGGGCAGGGGAAAGGGACCCTTCACTTTTCCCTCTTCTCTCTCTCCTCTTCCTCTGTAAGAGACTCTTACATTCTGAGGGCTCGGCAAAGTACCTCTACATCTTCTGCTTGAAATGTGAAAATATCAGGACCTCTCAAAGGAACCTTGCATAAGTGGTAGGTTCTGAATTCCGTTCCAAGCGGTACGGAATGCCTCGGCGTCACCCACATGCATGCGTACGGCATTTGTGCACATATGCGCAGTGCACATGCACATGCATTGTAGCTGGAAACGATGCTTCCGCAAGCCTCTGCAATGCTCCATCTGCTCAGCGGAGCATTGCGCAGGCGCTGTACGTGTCATGCCTGTGCATGGAAGTGCCGACGCTTTAAAACACGGTAAGGAGCGCAGGTAGGCAGGCCCTCCAGAGCACCGTACCAGAATGGTATCCGCCTGTAACCCACCACTGCCTTGCATGGTCAGTTGTACATCTCCATCTCACCTGCTTCTGTAGAATCGGTATCCTGGTGACTGTACCTGTGCTTGCTAGGCATGCCTGGAGAATCTGTGGAGCCTCTAAAAAGTGCACTCAAGTCTTGGAAATTTGCAGTACTTCAGTGCTTTAGGCAAAATGCTTGAGAGGTGTTTAATGAGTTTTGCACATGGCTTTGCATAATACTTTATAATGTGTCACTTAGTATTGTGACATTATTCCATATGGCTTTACAGGATATTTAATTGCAGGCAAATAGTAAGCATTGTCTGGGACAACATTTAAAAGTAGTATTGAAACAGTTGCCCTTGTTGCTTTCAGGATTCCCCATCCCTCATTTTTTCCAGTTAGTCTACTGTTCTGATTTTCTTGTAAACCTTCTAGAAATTAGCAATTTTATATATCTGTAGCAAATTTTATGTTTTAATTCGTTGTGTTATTTATTACAAATATTTTTGCTATTTAAGTCTTTTTGAAACAGGAATGTTCTGGAACAGGGGTGTCAAACTCAAGGTCCGTGGGCTGGACCTGGCCCACGGGGTGCTTAGACCTGGCCTGCAGGTCTGCCCTGGAAACAGTGAAGGACTGGCCCGTGGTGTCTCTGCCAGTGAAAACGTAGCTGGGGAGGGATGCATGGGGGGGGGGGACTACCTCTGTTTTCAGCTGCAACAGCCTCCTGCAACCCTCTGCCAGCGAAAATGGTGTTTTTGCTGGCAGAGCGCTTGGGCCACCACAGGCACTCCTGACACAAGAGATGTTGAGCTGGCCCTCAGGTAAAACACAACCTTGATGTGGCTCTCAATGAAATCGAGTTTGACACCCTGTTCTGGAGCTTTTTTTATCTTTAGTTCTTGGTTAAATTATTAATAATAGTAAACCTACTTGGAGTCAGTGTTGATTCCTGATGACAACCTGAGCTAATCTCTGCAGTTTTCTTGGTAAGATTTTTGGAAGTGGTTTGCCATTGCCTCCTTCCTTGGCTGATAGTAAGGGACTGGCCCAAGGCCATCCAGCTGGCTTCATAACTAAGGCAGGACTAGAACTCATAATCTACTTTGTCTGGTGCTTTACCACTACAGAAAACTGACTTTCCTTGAACAAAGTAGAAGCATAATAAATTCATAGCAGAAATAATCTAAGGTAATATAGTTTTCTACATTAAACCACTCTTATTGTAATTGTTGTGGGAAATGACATAGGTGTAATGTTTTTGCTGTGTCTGAAGTTGACCTGGATAAATGGAATCTAAATGTTTTAATAAGAGAGACAACACTGATGAATGTTTCTTTTTATTGTTGCCCTGGTGGCCCCTATTCAATACTTGTCAAATAGCTTTTGAAGATGAATACAATATCAGATTTTGGTGTGTAATGTTAAAAATGGCTTTTTCAAATTCAGACCATCTGGAAGAAACACATTGCTGCTGCTTTGGAAATACTTCTGCTAAACTGCAGTACAACATTAAGGAAAGTAATAAATAAGTGTTACTAGTGTGAATGGCATGCTATTTCCTGTTTTGGATCTATAAATACAACCTTTTTCTTCCTGGAAAAATATGGCAGTGGCCATAGCTTGAATGAACAGCATCTATTTTAAATGTTTTAAAAATAAAAGTTACTGAATAACTGGCCTATGTATGCCTTTCCAGGCTTCCTAAATTTAAGACAATCTCCCACCAAAATGAAGATTTGGGGGGGAGGAAAACTCAGTAAAGATAAAAATCCTCTCTACCACTGATCTTCCTTATCTTGCCAAACCTAGTCTTGATTACAGTTGAAACCAATCCTTGAAATCTTCCTTCCCTCCCAAAATATGTATATCCATGAAATCTTTAAATACATTTGGGTATGTATGTGTGAGTCTGTATACTTACCCGGCACACTATCTAAAGGGATAGGCATGATAATTAGAAAGTATTAATTTAATTAAAAAATAATTAATGTTCATTGACCATAAAATGTATTTAATTATAAAAGTAAATACTTTTCATCTTTATATATTAATGATTCTTATAGACACAGGAACCTGTCACGTGTAAAATGTGTGAAAATTTACAATACAAATACATTTGACTCAAAAAGTTCAGATAGGTTGTAGTTTCTCTCACACGTGCCCAGTGTGGCTTCCTGCTTGTAATATATGAGTATTAACTGTAAACACATAGTGATATGCTTTATATTCATTGTAAGTGGCTTCATATTACTGGTATTTTTTGTTCGAATAGACTGTGTTTTGGGAATAATAATGCTGAGCTGGAGATGCTTTGTGTAACCCCACAGAAGAGATGAGGCATGTAGTCTAATGAAGGGTCAGTCTCTAGACTCATTTGCCAAGAAGAAAAGTCAAATTTAACTCCACTTTTGTTGAACTTCCATTTGCAAGGATAGGCATTTTTGTTCAGATGGATGTGCGGCTTTTAGGCACTGGAGAAAACCAATGGAAAAGGAGCTTTTGCTGTCAGCTTGGAAAGTGTGTATGGGGGAGTATCTGTAGCCCTGAGGCTACTCATAATTCAGGAGGCCTGATTGAAATTAGGAAGGTGGCAGTTTAGGCATAGAATTTGATGCAGAAAATGATAGCTGAGTTCTCATTGCCTGCCAGTCCTTTAAAGCAGGGGACCCTAACCCCTGGGCCACAGACAAGTACCAGTCTGTGGCTTGTCAGAAAGTGGGATGCGCTGCTGGAGGTGAGCGGCGGGCGAGTGAGGAAAATGAAAACCATACTTCCCCTCCTCCATGGAAAAATTGGTTTCCATGAAACCAGTCCTGGTGCCAAAAATATTGGGTATCGTTGCTTTAAAGCAGTTGTGGCTTGTCTGGTCGGCATTGAGTGAAGAGAATTGTCTTGGATTGCATATGCAATATATATTAATGTGTGTGCATGTATAAATAATGTTTAAAGTTTATGATCTTGTGGGGCCGCATCAGTGGTGGGTTTCAAAAATTGTTCGAACCTACTCTGTAGGTGTGGCCTCCTTTGTGGGAGTGGCTTGCCGCCCATGTGCCCGGATATGAAGATGCCAACGACACTTGTCAGAACCACCTTAAAATACCTCACACACAGCACTGGCATGCATAAGAATATGATGTAAACTTGTTTTTTAAAAGGCATCTTTGGTTTGCATTAAAACAACTTCAACACACGCAACGTTCTGATTGCACCACAAACACAGTAGTCATCCTTACCTTTCACAGAGGCACTGAGTTTTATAAATATGAGAGCATGATAGTGTAGAATAATCATATCCAAGGACCAGTGGTGGGTTTCAAAAGTTTTTGGAACCTCTTCTGTAGGTGTGGCCTGCTTTCCGGGTCCACTGGTGGAACCTCTTCTAACCGGTTCTGTAGATTTGACGAACAGGTTCTACCGAATAGGTGCGAACTGGTAGGAACCCACCTCTGGGCCGCATTACTAGTAAGTGGCCCATGGCTGCAGGTTTGACACACCGGCTTTAAACAGTCAGCTCTGTAAAAGTCTATTTCCTGTAAGATTCTACTTAGGTTTCCTTGGTTTCCAGTTCTACAACCTCTCTTTTGCCATGGGTTTCAGAGAAATTTATTATGTGAGAAACCATTTTTTAAGGGCTCAAACTTCTTGTTTCTTGTGCAACCTCAATGTATGGTTTTAAAGTTGCAGGAATGAGTCTGGAAGCAAGTAGGATCACCCTTCATAGGACATTCTAAAAAAATGCAGGCCTTTGTTTCATCCTGGGACCTTTCTTACATTAGATCCAAGAACAAGGGGTGGAGACTGGGTGGGCGGGCGTTAATCAAATTCTAAGTGGGCCCAGGCGATGCCTTTTCATTGTAAAATACCTTTTCGAAAGACTTGAATCTGTCTGTGTGCTCTTTGTCACATACAGATCAGGCTTATTTAAAACAAAGGCCTATTGACCTTCCTAACCCCTTCTATGCCTGTGGCAGCTTTCAGGATTCATTGTTTGCTTTTAAGTGGGTAGGTGACACTTCTCGCCTCTTTGGACTTTCAGTTATCTTCATTCATCTTATCAACAAATAAGAGAGGCTTCCTTTTTTCACCCCCATATCCCGCCCCAAATCGCTTTGCCTTTATCTATAGGCTGCTAGTATCAATCTCCTATTAGATTTTAAAAGTTATAAAATACTTGTTAAGGACATTTGAGGGCTGTTTACATTCTCTTTCTTTTTGATTATTGGGAGATGCTGTGGTCTTGGATTTTTTTAATAGGAGCATTTATAGGATGGTTTATTATTTATATATAATATCAAAGCTTTTCTTTTTTTCTTTTCTTTTACATACATACTGTGCTATTAGGAGTGTTTGGTTTCTTTTTGGGATAAATAACATTGTGCAAAGCACAGAATAAGGAGTAGCAAACAAAAGAAATGAGAAGTTCCAGATTAGAGAAGAAAAAAAAGCCTTCTAAATATATGAATTTAAACAGCACTTTTAAAATGCTCTGCGAGTCCATTTTCTTGTAGGTGAAATCAGTAATTGTGTTGTTCTGTTCATTTCTCAGTTATTGTTCACTTCTCTATTTCAGTTGAACCAATGCTTCTATAGCTTGCTGCTATGAGAACTTTACCTAATATCTAATGAAGTGATTTTTAATTTTTTTTTATGTTTCCCAGCCTCAGTCAAGATTTGTACCCAATCTACTGTTTCTCAGTAACTTTAATGACAGGCTACACAACTTACCGATCTCACTTAATGATTAGTTATTCCCCATGTTGTTTCCACACATTTAGGCTTGTTTATTTTCACTGCTATGTTTCCTTTCCTTCAGCAAAGTGAGCTGAACTCCTTCCTGTGGACTATAAAGAGAGACCCGCCATCTTACTTTTTTGGTACCATTCACGTCCCTTATACTCGAGTCTGGGATTTTATCCCTGAGAATTCCAAGAAAGCCTTCCAGAACAGTCATATTGTCTACTTTGAGCTGGACCTCACAGATCCCTACACAATCTCTGCTTTGACCAGTTGCCAGCTCCTACCACAGGGCAAGAACCTTCAGGATGTGCTCCCCAGGGACCTCTACCGCCGACTCAAGCGCCATTTGGAGTATGTCAAGCTGATGATACCTTCCTGGATGACTCCAGATCAACGAGGCAAAGGCTTATATGCAGACTACCTCTTCAACGCTATTGCAGGCAACTGGGAGAGGAAAAGGCCTGTTTGGGTCATGCTAATGATGAATTCTCTGACTGAGGTGGACATCAAGTCACGGGGTGTACCTGTTTTAGATCTCTATCTGGCTCAGGAAGCAGAACGCCTCAAGAAGCAGACTGGTGCAGTCGAAAAAGTAGAGGAACAATGCCATCCATTGAACGGTCTCAATTTTTCTCAGGTAAGGATGTTCAGACTGTTCTTTGATAAACACATGAAATACTCAATCTGTGCTCTCACAATTCTTCGCTGGTAACCTTTTCTTAGAGAAATTGAAGAAGCTAGAACATTAGGTCAGCTTTTTACCACTGAATACCTTCGTCTAATATTATAAAAGAAGGAAGCAGATCAACAGAATAAATACTATAAAAGTAGAACAGAAAGTGCAGTCCATAGTTCCAGCAAAATAAACCGTATCTCCTGTTTGAATAATAATATATTTGTTCTAGGAATACAGTGTTGTTTTTTTGTTTTTTTATTTAAAAACACTTTTTACACATGTATTTGAAGTTACTTTTTGTGCTCAGGCTTGAACTGTTTCACATTTCCCTTGCTGTGACTCTGCAAACGTGTACAGATCTGTCAAGTATTTGTTCTAAGCCAAATGTGTAAAGTGAGATCCCTAACACCTTTCTGTTTAACAACTCGAGTTGCAAGCAAGTTTTTTTTTTCTTTTTAATGCATGATTTGGGTTTCTTAAGAGAATCACCGAAGCAGTAGGTGTTAACTTAAATGGACTCCAGAGGATGGTAGAGAACAGGAAAGCCTGGAGGAACACTGTCCATGGGGTCGCAATGGGTCGGGCACGACTTCGTAATTAGCAACAAACCCAAATCTATCTTTAGCTGGAATTGCACAGTTGCCATGGTTAGAACCTGTGCAATTTTGGGAGAAGATATGGGCCCGCTCTAAAGGATTGCAGACAGGTTCTATATTTTGTCTTTTAAAGTGCTGCACAGCCCTCAGGAGTGACTATTCATCAAATAACAATGCATTTGTCAAGGCATGCTAATTGGCTATGATTACATATCAAGTATGCTCATGTATGCTTCACCAGCCTTCCAATTTCTCCACTTGGCTGGCTAACCAAGAGAAATCGTTTTTATGTTTAGGTTTTTTTCTACCCATGATGATATTGAACTGCAATACTCATCAACTCTAGCCCAAATGGCCTGTGATGAAAGACTTGCAGTCAATATACTGTATTAATCATCCTGGTGTTGACGGAAAGCTGTAAAACAAGGCTCCATCCAGCCACCTCATTCTCTGTCGTCCCCTTCTTTTGCCCTCAAACTTTCTCAGCATTAAGCTCTTCTCCAGTGAGTCCTTCCTTCTCATTTAGTGGCCAAAGTATTTGAGTTTCATCTTCAGGATCTGGCCTTCTAAAGAGCAGTCAGGGTTGATCTCCTGTAGGACTGACTGTTTTGATCACCTTGCAGTCCAAGGGACTCACAGGAGTCTTCTCCAGCACCACAGTCCAAAGGCCTCAATTTTTTGGCACTCAGCCTTTCTTATGCTTCAACTTTCACAGCCATACAATGCAACTGGGAAAACCATAGCCTTGACTATACACACTTTTGTTGGCAGGGTGATATATTTGGTTTTTAGTATGCTGTCTAGATTTGGGTTACAGAGTTGCGGACAAGTGCTATGTATGCACTTCTATGTTCTCCAAAGCACCTTTTTGCTTTCAAATCCAAATTACTGCCCTATTGTTGGTACTGGGTGCCTTACCACTAAGGACTTTATGGGAATGTTTGAAAAGATACCTGTAATTCCAACAGAAATTTAAGAAAGGATTTATGTTACGGAAAATGTCTTAGAATGCAATTTATTGGAATGTATATCTTCACCCCTCATTTAGCCCCGTTAAACAAGTGCAGCTGTAATGCTGTTGCACGAAGACCTGGGGAAATGTTAACATTGTATATCTGCTAAATGATGCCTGAAATCATTGCCATTTCTTCTATGGAAGCAGCATGTTTGGAATAAGTTGAAATGTTTAATGTAAGCCCATCCTCTGTTGCTTTGAAATTAAGTACACTAAAAGTGCCTTACCATGATAACAAAATGGCATACAGTAGAGTCTGGAAACAGCCCCTGATGATATATTTATCAAAGAATCCCAGGCTTTCACATAAATACTTTTGTCTCTAGTGGTTTTGAAAAAGCCTTTCAAATTGCCTAAAATGTTGGACATCCTCTCCCAAGTCCTTGTTGTGCAAGAGGTTGATACAGCATTGAAAATCTGTGTTCATGGACATCTGGATAGTTCTAGGACATAAGTCAAGGCTCTTGATATTATCAGACCCAGTTTGTAATAAACCAAAAAGAGAAAAAATGTGTAATTTTGAAGATTTTTTTTTAAAAAAGGAATATACCTGATCTCCATTTTCCCCAAAGCTGAGGAAAAGAGTATTAGAGTTTTTTAGACTGTCTTTGTATATATGCTTTTCAAAGGAACTTTAAGCCCAAGCCTATAATAGTTTTACATTATGGTGAAAATTCATCCAGGGTTAAAAAACATTGACAATGGTATTTAGGACCTAGGGTATTCTCCAGGGGTGGGTTCCTATGCGAACTGATACTGCTTCATTCGTGTGTGCGCCAGCCATGTGTTGCTTATGCATGCACAGTTCACTGTAAATGGTTGTGTGCATTAGCTAATTAAAAGCTAATAAACAAGATGCCAGCAATGCCAACGGAGACCAGGGAACTGGTTCGGGGGCATGGCCAGCCTGGCTTGCTGCCGGTTCTGTGCCCCAGGCCAGATTATCACTACCGGTTCGGCTGAATCGGGCCGAACCAGGAGCAACCCACCTCTGGTATTCTCTACAAAATTTAATCTAGTATTCTATATACTTACTCTAGCATCCTCCAATTCCCATGGGTGAAGTAAGGGAAGACTTTAGGCCTGAAATCTGAAGGTTTCTCATGGAAATTTGCTAATGGGTTATTGAAGAGCATATAATTTCATTTTGTTGTAAATAAGAGTTTTGTTAATAATCAAAGTCTGATGAGTCTGTGGTATCAAATTCATCACATTTTGGATGGGTGGAAGGCACACTTTCATTTTCATAATACAGGTAGTCCTTGACTTATGACTATAGTTGAGCTCAAAATTTCTATTGCTATGTGAGGCATTAAGTGAGTTTTGCCCCATTTTATGATCTTTCTTCCCACAGTTGTTGTGAAACTCAGTTTAACATTTTTTATTGAATTATAAGTATTATAATATACAAAATACAAAAGTAAATAGGAAAACAATGGGGAGGAAGAGGGAGAAGAGAAGTGAGAAAGGCTAAGAAGAAAAAGAAAGAAAAAGAAGCATTGACTTCTGACTCTCTCTGTTGCAGTAAAATCAGGCATTAACATCAAATCACAACTTTTTGCTTTTTTAGAATAATCCGAACAAGCCATTTCTATAAAGATCTATCAATTTACTCGGTAAAATCCACTCTATTTGCCACAGTGGTTATATGAATCACTGCAGCTGTTAAGTGAATAACATGGTTGTTAAGTGAGTCTGGCTTTCTCATTGACTTTGCTTGTCAGAAGGTCGCAAAAGGTGGTCACATAACCCAATGAAGCTGCAATCATCATAAACACAAGCCAGTTGCCAAGAGTTCCAAATGTGATAACATGACAATGGGGAATGCTGCTGTGAAAAAATTTATGAGTCACTTTTTAAATGTTGTTGTAACTTTGAACAGTCACCAAACAAATGGTTGTAAGGACTACCTGTAGTGTTATCATCTTGGTACTATACATAGTTTGCAATGCTGCTTTCAAATGAAGATATTCCCACAGATAGCGGCATTTACTTAATTATAGATCTGAATAGACATGAAAGTGTTGAGCTCTTATGTCAGACAGGGTTGGTCTGTCTTTGGCAGGGTATCTCAACCTTGGTAAACTTAAGATGTGTGGACTTCATTTCCAGAATTTCCCAGGCAGCATGGTTTCTGGTTTCCATTACAATTCTCTTTTGACAGTCTTATCTGCTGAAGATCTATTGTACTTCTGGAGGATCACAATATATTCCAAGATGCTTTCCAGTCCAGTTATTTCAATTTACCATTGCTTCAAATTACCTAAAAGGGCTTCAGGGATCATACGTACCATTTTCCTTTGGTTATGCACAGCAAGGGAAAAACAGATTTGCCACTACTGTACAGTATTTATATTTTATTCTGTATTAATACAGCCAATATTTCCCGGGACATATTTTGAAAGTGCTTATCCTTGATCTCATGTTACCTGAAGTGGTACAAGGTGGCGCAGTGGTTAAATGCAGCACTGCAGGCTACTGCTAGATCAGCAGGTCAGCGGTTCAAATCTCACCGGCTCAGGGTTGACTCAGCCTTCCATCCTTCCGAGGTGGGTAAAATGAGGACCCAGATTGTTGGGGGCAATATGCTGACTCTCTGTAAACCGCTTAGAGAGGCCTGAAAGGCCTATGAAGAGGTATATAAGTCTACTGCTATTGCTATAAAAAATGTCACTCCTGTTTCAGTAGATCACAGAGAATGATTTGATGTTTTTTGAGCATTCAGAAAGCATACTTGCTGCTTACATTTCAAAGCACATCTGAAGATTACATAACTGATTTTTACCAGGCTTACTCACATTAAAGGAAAACTATTTTCTCAGAAGGGGAGAATCATCTTAGATTTACTGAGAACATAGTACTGAAGGTAGATCGTGTCACCTTTTCTAATGGATCTTTCCAGACAGTGAATCTATGTTTTTTGAACACTAGAGGGCACATTGAAAATAGAATGTACAAGCTCTTGAAAGCAGCCACCCATTCTCCACATCTTACCATTATTGTTCATAGGAAGTATATTCCGTCTGTTGCTATCTTTTAACATGGGAAATTATGGGTCCAACAATCTTAATGGGGCAAAGCAAAAAAAAAAAAAACCTTCCAAGGCTTATTGCTGTGAAGTATAACAAGATACCTGGTTTCAGCATTCTAATTTCATGAGAATGATAGTCTCTTATTATCCAACACATCTATTTTGGAATGAGTATTACATCATTTTGTGAAGGTTTCATAAAACAAGTTACAGACATAATTTGATCTGATTTAAACTTTCACTCACTTTCTGCCATATTTCTTGCCTCACAAAAGTGTCTAAAAACAACAACCAAATTCATATCAGGTCTAATTTTTATCTTCACCAGAAATTCGAGTAAACTCTGATCACAATATGTTTTAATAGCTTCTTGCCCCCCATGTTCATTTTATATTATTAGAAATCATGACAGAAGATGACACTGAGCTTTATAGGATTAATGTTCTGAGCACTGTTTTAAAAACAATATATGAAATTAATATCACTATCGTAATTTCAAGAAAAATGTGCACACATCATACAAGAAGAAAGAAACAGAAAAACCACTTCAGTATTTATTTTAAATTCCCTGCCAATGCACTCCAATTGAAAGGCACCATTTTTGTTTCAAGTATCTGATATCTGAAGAGTAGAGAATGCTTTGGCCAAAATAAATTAGATACAGCACTTTGTACTTATGTCTAAATGCAAATTTATCCAGGAGGATGAAATGTTTAAGTCTTGAACGGCCATTGGACTGTGGCGGAGAAATGAAAGGCCAATGAAATTCTAAGAGCCAATGAACTTTTAAACCCAAAACTATGTCACCAATCAGCTGTGAGTGGAGGGAAAATAAAATGTAAGAGAATAGTAAGAGCTGGAGGGAAGAGACCACATGAGTCAATAATTGGAAGGACCTTGAGATGAAAAGTAAGGAGAAAAATTGTTGTCAGTGTGAGGAGATCAATAGAAAACTGAAAGGCAAAATCTAAACCCAAAATATTGAATTGATACAGAAAAACCCAAATATGTCTTCCTCAGTTATTGTAATAAAAGAGGAGAGAACATTAGTTTAGAGCAGGGGTGGGTTCCTGCCAGCATTACTATGGTTCGGTGCCCAATTTGTTTTGCCTAGGATTGAACTCTCAACTTTCTCAGTGAGAGGCAGTTGTCTTCACCACTAGACCACCATGCTGCTTATACTTCCTTACTGTTTATTTAAGTGTATACTCTTATATCATTATTTAATATAAATCAAGTATTATGTTTCAGCATGAATTTGTGTGTGCATTCATTATGTGGTCATGTGATAGAAGAGCAAATTTCCATCTGTTGTCATTATGGTGTTACTGTGCTGAAAAGAAACTTTCCTTTATGTGTGTCCTAATATCCTTGAAAACAAATACAAACCCTGAATTGTCTATTTTGATAGCAAGTTGCATAATTAGCCCGGAAAGTATGAACCATTTTTTTACTCTTGCATCTCAGTCTTCAGTGACAATCTGGCTTATCATGATGGAGTGGTACAGAATACTCTTATTTTGCTCCTTTGCCCTTGAAACCACGAGTGGCAGAAATAAAAGGTTTAGTAAAATATCCAAAACCAGGAACCTGGTCTAGTGTTTGTTATAGTACTGTTGAGTCAATGGTGTAACTTCCTCAACTTTTAAGTATACTTAGTTTTTGAAGAGAGTTGTTATGAGATTATCCTGCTAGGCATTATGGGATTTTCAAAGTGAACATTATGGATTGGATTGAATTCAGCCCAGAGGTGGTATTCAGCGGGTTCTGACCAGTTCTGGAGAACCAGTAGCAGAAATTTTGAGTAGTTTGGAGAACTGGTAAATACCAACTCTGACTGGCCCCGCCCCCATCTATTCTCTGCCTCTGATCAGGAGAGAATGGTGATTTTGGCAGTTATCTTTCCTGGAGTGGGGAGGGAATGGAGATTTTGCAGTATCCTTCCTCTGCCACGCCCACCAAGGCACGTTCCTTCCCCTGGAGTGGGAGGGAATGGAGATTTTACAGTATCCTTCCTCTGCCATGCCCACCAAGGCACCCCCACAGAACTGGTAGTAAATTTTTTGAATCCCACCACTGATTCAGGCTATTCAATTTAAATTGCCTTCCACCATAGAAATCAATTGAAATGTGTAATGCAAGTTCCTGCAGTTGGCAGGCAATATAATATCTCTACAGCCCTGAGTCTTCAAAGAGTGGGCAGCATACAAAACTAAATAATAATAATAATAATAATAATTTATTATTATTATTATTATTATTATTATTATTATTATTGTTGTTGTTGTTGTTGTACAATTGTATCACAGCGGCCAGTTTGTTTCGCCGGATTTGGCATTGGTTACTAGTCGGGCCCCACCCAGGGGCCTAGGACGTCGTAACGTATTTTCTTAATATGCGTGCAGATCCAAGCAGTGCGGCTTTTTGCATTTGACTGATGGTGATTTTGTCAATTTTTAACTGTTTTAAATGTAATTCCAGTGCTTTTGGAATAGCACCCAGTGTGCCAATTACCACTGGAATTACCACTGCTGGTTTGTGCCATAGTCGTTGAATTTCGATTTTTAAGTCCTGGTATCTTGCGATTTTTCATGTTCCTCTCGGCGACCCTGCTATCACCTGTATTGCGATGTCTATGATTGTGACCTTATTTTTCTCACCAGTGTGATGTCTGGTGTATTATGCGCCAGTATTTGTCAGTTTGTATACGGAAATCCCACAAGATCTTGACCATCTGATTTCTGTGACTTTTTCAGGCTGATGTTCCCACCAGTTTTGTTGCTGTTTTAATATTATAATTTTTGCACAAATTCCAATGGATCATTTGTGCTACTGAATTGTGCCGCAATTTATAATCAGTCTGTGCGATTTTTTACAGCAGCTGAGTATGTGATCAACAGTTTCATCAGCTTCTTTGCAAAGTCTGCATTTGCATCATCAGAGGATTTTTTCGATTTTGGCCTTAATGGCATTTGTGCGGATAGCTTGTTCTTGCGCAGCCAGGATTAGTGACTCTGTTTCTTTCTTTAATGTACCTGTTTTTAACCATAACCAAGTTTGTTCACTGTCCACTTTATCTTTTATTTTTTCCAGAAATTGACCATGCAGTGCTTTGTTCTGCAACTCTCCATTCTTGATTTTATCACATCTTTTCTGTATTCTTGTTTTGTCTGTTGGGCCTTCAGTAGATTTTGTTCTTTACTTCGATTAATAGATGTTCTTGACTTTCTTTTAAATAATCAGCCAGTGCATGTTTTTCTTCTTCAACTGTTGCTTCACTTGTATAATCCTCTGCCACCTGATTTTCGGGGCAGGTACAGTCTATCAGTATCACCACGTGGATGTAAACTGTAGTGCATTGTCATTAGTTTCCTGGTTTTTTCGGTCCAAAAGGTCCAAATCAGCTTGTGTCCAGTTAACTATGCCAGCTGTGTATCTTATAACTGGTATTGCCCAGGTATTTATGGCCTTGATTGTATTTCCACCATTCAATTTAGATTTCAAAATTTTCCTACTCTGTTGGTGTACTCTCGCCTGACAATAGTTTTTTACTTCTCCATGCTTGATGTTATCCAACTGCAGAATGCCTAAGTATTGTAGGCTTCATATCTTTGCATTTAATTAGTTGGCCATTGGGCATTTCAATTCCCTCACATGCAGTGATTTTGCCCCTTTTATGGATACAGTGGCACATTTGTCCATGCCAAACTGCATTGAAATATCGGTGCTGAATACTCGGACTGTATTGTCAATGATTGGATTTCTATTTCTGACTTTCCATAGAGTTTCAAATCATCCATATATAGTAAATGCGAAATTTTTTCAGCTTTTTTTGGCTGTTTGGTAGCCTAATTTTCATTTTTTTAAGATTACTGATAGTGGGATCATTGCGATGATGAAGAGAAGAGGTGAAAGTGAATCACCTGGAAAATTCCTCGCTTGATATTAACCATTCCGTAGCTCTCATTCCCTATTGCCAACTCAGTTCTCCATTGTTTCATTGCCTTTTCAGTAAAGGATGTAATATTTTTGCTAATGCCAGTTGTTTTCTAAGCATTTTATGATCCAACTATGTGCAGTGAGTCAAATGCCTTTTTGTAATCAATCCAGACCATATTCAAGTTTGTTTTTCTGTTCTTACAATTTTCTAATATCATTTTATCAATTAGAAGCTGATCTTTTGTGCCCCTGCTCCTTCTTTGTTCCTTTTTGCTCTACTGGCAAGATGTTGTTTGTTTCCAAATAATCCTCATGTTATCTGCAATACTGCTGTGAGTAATTGGAAGGTTGTTGGTAAGCATGTTATTGTCTATAGTTTTCAGGTGTTGTTCCTTTAGTTGATCTTTCTGAATCAGTATGTTTTTCCAGTTGTCAACCATTCATCGATTTGGCCCTTTTGTAAATTTCATTCAGTTGCCTGGCCATATTGCATGTAAACTGGTCAGATATTTGAGCCAGAAACCATGTAATTGGTCCTTCCAGGTGATGTCCAATTCTTTACCTTTTAACTCGATTTTGATCATCTCAGTTGTTTTTCTAATACTTGCATTGTTTGTTGCCAATGCTTTTCTCAGTCATGTATCCACTTTGCTTCCTTGTGGTAGTCCTTTGCATTTTCCCACAGTTCTTTCCGAATTCAACTGTGGCCTGCTTTTCTGGTTTTTCACTTTTGGTGTCGCCATTCACATTAAGACTTTGATAAAACGCCGTTGGTCTGATCGAAATTGCTGATTTTGTTTATATTGGATGATTCGTGCCTCATATCTTTCAATTTTTCTAGCTGATTAGCGGTTATCTGCTGTTTTACAATCTCTACAGCTTCATTGATGTTGCTTGTATCCAATCTATATCTTCTGATTAGCCGATCTATGGTTTTGTTGTTTTTAAGCCATTGCTCATGCATGTTCTTTAAGTTACTAGCATCTGCCCTTAATTTTTTGATTTTTGTTCTAGACGGATTGTTCCACTTGGCTTTGATGCTTTTTCTGTTGTGTGACTAGGTACTTTAATTTTAATGCCTAGTTCATTAGTGACTATTACAGCTGCGCTGTACATTAACTGGTTTGTTTCCAAGATGGATCCCGGTTCAATTGTTGAAAACACTGCATTAACCATTTTCATGATAGGGCCAAAAGTTTCTTAGGCACAGTTTTTAGTGATGGCAAACGTTGCCTTTCCTCATTATTATTATTATTATTATTATTGATTATTATTATTATTATTATTATTATTATTATTATTATTATTATTTGAAACTCTATGGAAAGTCAGAAATAGAAATCCAATCATTGACAAACACAGTCCGAGTATTCAGCACCGATATTTCAATGCAGTTTGGCATGGAAAAATGCGGCACTGTATCCATAAAAAGGGGCAAAAATCACTGCAGCGAGGGAATTGAAATGCCCAATGGCCAATTAATTAAATGCAAAGAAAATGAAGCCTACAAATACTTAGGCATTCTGCAGTTGGATAACATCAAGCATGGAGAAGTAAAACTATTGTCAGGCGAGAGTACACCAACAGAGTTAGGAAAATTTGAAATCTAAATTGAATGGTGGGAAATACAATCAAGGCCAATAATACCTGGGCAAATACCAGTTATAAGATACACAGCTGGTATAGTTAACTGGACACAAGCTGATTTGGACCTTTTGGACCGAAAAAACCAGGAAAACGAATGACAATGCACTACAGTTTACATCCACGTGGTGATACCGATAGACTATATCTGCCCCGAAAATCAGGTGGCAGAGGATTATTACAAGTGAAGCAAACAGTTGAAGAAGAAAAACATGCACTGGCTGATTATTAAAAGAAAGTCAAGAACATCTATTAATCGAAGTAAAGAACAAAAATCTACTGAAGGCCCAACAGACGAACAAGAATACAGAAAAGATGTGATAAAATCAGAATGGAGAGTTGGCAGAACAAAGCACTGCATGGCCAATTTCTGGAAAAAATAAAAGATAAGTGGACAGTGAACAAACTTGGTTATGGTTAACAACAGGTACATTAAAGAAAGAACAGAGTCACTATCCTGGCTGCGCAAGAACAAGCTATCCGCACAAATGCCATTAAGGCCAAATCGAAAAATCCTCTGATGATGCCAATGCAGACTTTGCAAAGAAGCTGAATGAAACTGTTGACACGACTCAGCTGCTGTAAAAAAAATCGCGCAGACTGATTATTAAATTGCGGCACCATTCAGTCAGCACAAATGATCCATTGGAATTTGTGCAAAATTATAATATTAAAACAGCAACAAAACTGGTGGAACATCAGCCTGAAAAAGTCACCGAAAATCACGATGGTCAAGATCTTGTGGGATTTCCGTATACAAAAGACAAAATACTGGCGCATAATACACCAGACATCACACTGTTGAGAAAAATAAGGTCACAATCATAGACATCGCAATACCAGGTGATAGCAGGGTCGCCGAGAAGGAACATGAAAAAATCGCAAGATACCAGGACTTAAAAATCGAAATTCAACGACTATGGCACAAACCAGCAGTGATAATTCCAGTGGTAATTGGCACACTGGGTGTTATTCCAAAAGCACTGGAATTACATTTAAAACAGTTAAAAATTGACAAATCACCATCAGTCAAATGCAAAAAGCCGCACTGCTTGGATCTGCACGCATATTACGAAATACGTTACGACGTCCTAGGCCCCTGGTGGGGCCCGACTAGTAACAAATGCCAAATCCGGTGAAACAACTGGCCGCTGTGATACAATTGTATAATAATATAATAATAATAAGAATAATAATAATAATAATCATAAATACTCTGTGCAATACCAGTTATAAGATACACAGCTGGCATAGTTAACTGGACACAAACTGATTTGGCCTTTTGGACCAAAAAACCAGGAACTAATGACAATGCACTACAGTTACAATCCACGTGGTGATACTGATAGACTATATCTGCCCCGAAAATCAGGTGCAGAGGATTATTACAAGTGAAGCAAACAGTGAAGAGAAAAACTGCACTGGCTGATTATTTAAAGAAAGTCAAGAACATCTATTAATCGAAGTAAAGAACAAAAATCTACTGAAGGCCCAACAGACAAAACAAGAATACAGAAAAGATGTGATAAAATCAAGAATGGAGAGTTGGCAGAACAAAGCACTGCATGGTCACTTTTCTGGAAAAAATAAAAGATAAAGTGGACAGGGCACAAAACTTGGTTATGGTTAAAACAGGTACATTAAAGAAAAAAACAGAGTCACTAATCCTGGCTGCGCAAGAACAAGCTATCCGCACAAATGCCATTAAGGCCAAAATCGAAAAATCCTCTGATGATGCCAAATGCAGACCTGGCAAAGAAGCTGATGAAACTGTTGATCACATACTCAGCTGCTGTAAAAAATCGCGCAGACTGATTATAAATTGCGGCACAATTCAGTAGCACAAATGATCCATTGGAATTTGTGCAAAAATTATAATATTAAACAGCAACAAACTGGTGGGAACATCAGCCTGAAAAGTCACCGAAAATCAGATGGTCAAGATCTTGTGGGATTTCCGTATACAAACCGACAAATACTGGCGCATAATACACCAGACATCACACTGGTTGAGAAAAATAAGGTCACAATCATAGACATCGCAATACCAGGTGATAGCAGGGTCGCCGAGAAGGAACATGAAAAAATCACAAGATACCAGGACTATAAAAATCGAAATTCAACGACTATGGCACAAACCAGCAGTGGTAATTCCAGTGGTAATTGGCACACTGGTGCTATTCAAAAGCACTGGAATTACATTTAAAACAGTTAAATATTGACAAAATCACCATCAGTCAATGCAAAAAGCCGCACTGCTTGGATCTGCACGCATATTACGAAAATACGTTACGACGTCCTAGGCCCCTGGGTGGGGCCCGACTAGTAACCAATGCCAATCCGGCGAAACAACTGGCCGCTGTGATACAATTGTATAATAATAATAATTCTTTCTTCTGGAAAGAATTGTGGGAAAATGCAAAGGACTACAACAAGGAAGCAAAGTGGATACATGACTTTGAGAAAAGCATTGGCAACAAACAAAGCAAGTATTAGAAATAACAACTGAGATGGTCAAAAATCTAGTTAAAAAGGTAAAGAATTGGACATCACCTGGAAAGGACCAATTACATGGTTTCTGGCTCAAATATCTGACCAGTTTACATGCAATATTGGCCAGGCAACTGAATGAAATTTTACAAAAGGGCCAAATTGATGAATGGTTGACAACTGGAAAAACATACTTGATTCAGAAAGATGCAACTAAAGGAACAACACCTGAAAACTACAGGCCAGTAACATGCTTGCCAACAACCTTCAAATTACTCACAGGCATTATTGCAGATAACATGATGGATTATTTGGAAACAAACAACATCTTGCCAGTAGAGCAAAAAGGCAACAAAAGAAGGAGCAGGGGCACAAAAGATCAGCTTCTAATTGA
This sequence comes from Thamnophis elegans, assembly GCF_009769535.1. Taxonomy (NCBI): domain Eukaryota; kingdom Metazoa; phylum Chordata; class Lepidosauria; order Squamata; family Natricidae; genus Thamnophis; species Thamnophis elegans. The sequence continues at coordinate 50,041,801 of NC_045543.1, forward strand.
TAAAATGGTATTAGAAAATTGTAAGAACAGAAAAATGAACTTGAATATGGTCTGGATTGATTACAAAAGGCATTGACTCACTGCCACATAGTTGGATCATAAAATGCTTAGAAATAACTGGCATTAGCAAAAATATTACATCCTTTACTGAAAAGGCGATGAAACAATGGAGAACTGAGTTGGCGGTAGGGAATGAGATCTACGGAATGGTTAATATCAAGCGAGGAATTTTCCAGGGTGATTCACTTTCACCTCTTCTCTTCATCATCGCAATGATCCCACTATCAGTAATCTTAAAAAAAATGAAATTAGGCTACCAAACAGCCAAAGAAGCTGAAAAATTTCGCATTTACTATATATGGATGATTTGAAACTCTATGGAAAGTCAGAAATAGAAATCCAATCATTGACAAACACAGTCCGAGTATTCAGCACCGATATTTCTATGCAGTTTGGCATGGAAAAATGCGCCACTGTATCCATAAAAAGGGGCAAAATCACTGCATGTGAGGAAATTGAAATGCTCAATGGCCAATTAATTAAATGCAAAGAAAATGAAGCCTACAAATACTTAGGCATTCTGCAGTTGGATAACATCAAGCATGGAGAAGTAAAAACTATTGTCAGGCGAGTACACCAACAGAGTTAGGAAAATTTTGAAATCTAAATTGAATGGTGGAAATACAATCAAGGCCATAAATACCTGGGCAATACCAGTTATAAGATACACAGCTGGTATAGTTAACTGGACACAAGCTGATTTGGACCTTTTGGACCGAAAAACCAGGAAACTAATGACAATGCACTACAGTTTACATCCACGTGGTGATACTGATAGACTATATCTGCCCCGAAAATCAGGTGAAGCAAATAGTTGAAGAAGAAAAACATGCACTGGCTGATTATTTAAAAGAAAGTCAAGAACATCTATTAATCGAAGTAAAGAACAAAAATCTACTGAAGGCCCAACAGACGAAACAAGATACAGAAAAGATGTGATAAATCAAGAATGGAGAGTTGGCAGAACAAAGCACTGCATGGCCAATTTCTGGAAAAAATAAAAGATAAAGTGGACAGTGAACAAACTTGGTTATGGTTAACAACAGGTACATTAAAGAAAGAAACAGAGTCACTAATCCTGGCTGCGCAAGAACAAGCTATCCGCACAAATGCCATTAAGGCCAAAATCGAAAAATCCTCTGATGATGCCAAATGCAGACTTTGCAAAGAAGCTGATGAAACTGTTGATCACATACTCAGCTGCTGTAAAAAAATTGCCCAGACGGATTATAAATTGTGGCGCAATTCAGTAGCACAAATGATCCATTGGAATTTGTGCAAAAATTATAATATTAAAACAGCAACAAACTGGTGGGAACATCAGCCTGAAAAAGTCACCGAAAATCAGATGGTCAAGATCTTGTGGGATTTTCGTATACAAATCGACAAAATACTGGCACATAATACACCAGACATCACACTGGTTGAGAAAAATAAGGTCACAATCATAGACATCGCAATACCAAGTGATAGCAGAGTCGCCGAGAAGGAACATGACAAAATCGCAAGATACCAGGACTTAAAAATCGAAATCCAACGACTATGGCACAAACCAGCAGTGATAATTCCAGTGGTAATTGGCACACTGGGTGCTATTCCAAAAGCACTGGAATTACATTTAAACAGTTAAAAATTGACAAAATCACAATCAGTCAAATGCAAAAAGCCGCACTGCTTGGATCTGCACGCATATTACGAAAATACGTTACGACGTCCTAGGCCTCTGGGTGGGGCCCGACTAGTAACCAATGCCAAATCCGGCGAAACACTGGCCGCTGTGATACAATTGTATAATATAATAATAATAATAAATAATAATAATAATAATAATCTGATGATGCCAAATGCAGACTTTGCAAAGAAGCTGACGAAACTGTTGATCACATACTCAGCTGCTGTAAAAAAATCGCGCAGACTGATTATAAATTGCGGCACAATTCAGTAGCACAAATGATCCATTGGAATTTGTGCAAAATTATAATATTAAAACAGCAACAAACTGGTGGGAACATCAGCCTGAAAAGTCACCGAAAATCAGATGGTCAAGATCTTGTGGGATTTCCGTATACAAACCGACAAAATACTGGCGCATAATACACCAGACATCACACTGGTTGAGAAAATAAGGTCACAATCATAGACATCGCAATACCAGTGATAGCAGGGTCGCCGAGAAGGAACATGAAAAAATCGCAAGATACCAGGACTTAAAAATCGAAATTCAACGACTATGGCACAAACCAGCAGTGATAATTCCAGTGGTAATTGGCACACTGGGTGTTATTCCAAAAGCACTGGAATTACATTTAAAACAGTTAAATTGACAAAATCACCATCAGTCAAATGCAAAAAGCCGCACTGCTTGGATCTGCACGCATATTACGAAAATACGTTACGACGTCCTAGGCCCCTGGGTGGGGCCCGACTAGTAACCAATGCCAAATCCGGCGAAACAACTGGCCGCTGTGATACAATTGTATAATAATAATAATAATAATAATAGTAATAATGAAACACAAATGCTGTGTTTTCTCATAGGAGATCAATTTTGTCTGGCTGGAGCCAAAAGTATAATTCTGCTAGGGTATCATTATTTGCAAGACAGAGTAGTTTATATTCTGTAATGCATGATACTTTTGCACCTTTGGAAGCATACATATTATGTCCAAATGATGATCATCTAAATTTTCTAACCTGTTCAATGAAATATCAAATGCATTTGATGGTATATAAATAAGCATGATGATGTATAAAACATTTTCTGCATTGGGAGTTTTCAGTTTGGTTAGGACAGGCTCTGATTTAACTCATTTTAACAACCTGGGAAAAATACTTAGAAATTCCTTAGTAGCAGGAGAGAATTGCCCTAGAAAACACTTTTCTTAAAAAACAGTTCTTCAGGTTTTGCATTAGGGTTTTAAATTAAATAGCCTGTATCTAGCATAACTGTTGACCAATTAAGTATTTGATTGAAGTATTTTTTTTCTATATTTGGTAATGAATTTTACAGGCATTGAAGGAAGGAATGTGCAAGACGATCCACACCTACTTAACTCTAATTGGCTGGATTGGATCTGAGTGTGAAAAATGTTTAAACTAAGGATTTGTTATAATCTCAGCCCTGGCATATGCTGATTTTCAGGAAGATTTATATATTCAGACTTGTAAATTTCTTAAGAGTTTTGTTGCTTTGCTATAACAGGATTAACTGATAGCGACATGTGGCTAGATTATCTCTTAATAAAGGTGAACTCATTCAGACTTTAGCTCTTGCACAGTGGTCTTTAGCTGGTCTTGAGAAGAACACGAATTTCAAAATGTCTTTTGTGTACTTGTGTTGTTTGTTTTAGAACAGACAGTTCTTTGTAGGCTATGTTCATATACTGAAAAATAAGACTTAAAATATTGATTCGTCAAATATGTACCGAATCTGAATAAACCCTATTCTGGACATCCTAATGAGACCTGACTTGTTCCAGACTTTTTCTTCACCAAGAGAATCCATGGAGAGATAAATCTTGATTCTAATAATAGCTAAAACTGTGACCCATCAAATGCGCGCTTGACAAAAGCGTGCCGACAAAACCGTGGCGAGAAAAGAGCGAGGTCTAAATCGCACCCACAGAAGGGTGCCAATAAATGCATGCCGACGAAAGCGCGATTAGGGTTAAGGTAAGGGTTAGGGTTAGAGTTTGGTTTAGGGTTAGGGTTATTACGTTATTTTCGCATTGTTTCTTGATGGCGCGCTTTCATCGGCGCACATTTATTGGCACACTTCTGTGGGCGCGATTTAGACCTCGCTCTTTTCTTACCATGGTTTTGTTGGCACGGTTTTGTCAAGCGCGCATTTGTCGGTGAACCAGCTAAAACACCTACATTCATTATGTCAACCAATCATCCTTCATAGGAAATTATTCCATCAAGTTTAGAATTCTTTCGGGGTGGGGTGGGTGGGGTGAAATAACTTTGTGTTGTACTTTTTCAAATAATCCCAATACACTAGGAAGACTTTACCCCACTGGAAGGTCTTAATCGCTTATTATTTGAGTTTTTCTTACTAGAAAATGACAAGGATTAAATTTGACATCTTCTACATGCCAAAGCATAACTCTGTGTGTAGAATTTAGAACTTTTATTTCTGTATCCAGAAAACCAGACTTAGGAAATGTTTCACTATTTCAGAAAATCTCTGAAATGAAATCTTTTTTGTCTCCTCATTAAGAAATACTTAGACTTGATTTGCCTCTGCCTAAAAGTTTATCCTTTTGATATGATTGTTAAGTTACAGAGTTTCCTAACATAATACTTAAAGGTTAAATTACGTAGTACTGACTTAGCAACTGTTTTGGACAGTGACTGTTTGCAGTTATGACAGTGATGAAAAAGTAACTTTGCAACAAGTGTCTATATTTATAACTTCTCAGGTCTGTAAAGCAAAGGAAAGCTGAAGTACAATCATAAGCACAGTTGTGATTTCACTTACGGACTGCTTTGCTTAATGACTGAGTTGTTGGTCTCATTTGTGGTTGCTAAATGAGGACTACCTGTAATGGATTCAGTTAAGGGCTGCTTTGGGACTGCAAACATTGCCAAAAGATTAAAACCCAAAGTGAATTCTGGACAGTATTAATCTGAGGCCACTTTCTGTTTCTGACATATATCCAGCAGCCAAATCAGAAGAGAGAAAAAATGTGAATTAGAACTTTCCTAGGTTTTTAGTGAGGATTTTCCACAGCTCTTTAATTTCTGCAACATCCACAACTCAAAATAATAATTGCAAAAATATAACCTATTTTTGTTCTAGTGACAGTATTTTTCCATTTGTCAAACCTGTTGTGTTCAGTACAATGAAATATATATTTTTTAGAATTCTTCTAAATTGTTTTGTCATCACAAAAAAGATCATTTTTTCCAGTTGTTAATTTGGGTGGCAAATGCAGAAGCCAAAATTGGCTTATTTAGTTCAAAGCTGTCAAGAGTTAGACACAGATACTCAAAATTCAAAATTTGTGATTACTATAAAACTGAAGCTGTCTAATACTTTAACTTCTAACTGAGTCTTACTAGTTAGTTTAAGTGGTATGAAATACATTTACAAATGTACTCATGAATTCCTGTTCCTCAATTTTGTATCTGTGTGCAGATTTGGCTGTTTAACAGCTGGCCAATTCTGCTCTGTAGACAATTTCTGCTGCTGCTGAGATTTCAGAATCATTAGGATCCTTTAAAGGGCTGTTTTGAGCATGTCATGGAAGCTGTCAGTTTGCATTAGTAAAGACATGCCATCGGCACAGTGGCTCATAGTTCCTGTTACTTGGAGTGTGATGTTTTCATAACTTCCAATAATTATGAGCTTGCTCAGGACTGCTTGATAAAGACTCTCTTGTCTTCCTCAACCTGCCATTGGTCATGCCGTGTGATCACAAGCCACTGCTTGTCAAATTTAAGTTTCTTTTTCTGTCTCTTCCTCTCCCTGGCACTCCTGCCTTAAATTTCTAGAGATTACTTGTCATGAGATCCGTTGTTGGCTCAAAAGGACATAGTTTGTCATCATTCTGGAGCAAAGAAATAGCTAGATTACTTTTTCTCCTAAAATGTCTGGGAAGAGTAGAAAAGTTCCTTTCCAGATGACATTCTCCCTGGCAGGAGAGAAGGAGTCCGATTCTGAATTTAGGGGATTTAGATTAAAAATTTAGCTTCAATCCCATCTCCGTGACACTTTCAGAACAATCTGTAAGACGGGCTAGAAATAATTCTACAGTTTGATTCTCTCTAAAGTGTGTGCAGGCTTACCGGAACCTGTAAAAAGAGAACCCTGTAGAATGTGATGTGAAGTGATTTCTAGGCCTTCTTATGCATTGAGCAATGTCTATTGAGATTCTCAGTCATCCAGGTCATGGATTTCCAAAAGTGCTTTTTCAAGAGGCAACTGGACTTCCTTTTTTTCTTTGAAGACGGTTCGCTTCTCATCCAAGAAACTTCTTCAGGTCTGAGCTGTCTTCAAAGAAAAACAAGAAAGCTCCACTTCCAAGATGCCTTCAGATGCTTACGTTAGTGAGTTAGGTGTTTAGGATATCCAGACAAAGCCGGAGGCCTCCAGATGGCAGTTGAAACAAGTAGCAACTCTACAGACTAAGTCTCATGTCATATCTACTGATTGTGTAAACTGAGATAATGTAAATGAGTGAACAGGTCATTTCCTAGCTGCATTTCAGGTTTTAGTGGATTAGTCAATAATAATATATCTGTTGGCTGCAAGGAGGTTGACAAGAAATTCTGATTGGATCACTTTGATAGAATGAATTTGAAACAATAAATAAAAAAATAGGCTGGGATTCTCTTACTGATTTTAGCCTTTATTTGAATTCAGTTTATATTTATAAAAGGATGTAATAATCATTGGGGGCACTGCGGCTCAGCAGTTAAGTCGCTGGGTTTGCCATCTGAAAACCTAAAACCCAAGCGCCACATGACAGGGTAAGCTCCTGTCCCTGCCCCAGCTCCTGCCACCTTAGCAGTTTGAAAGCATGCAAATATTAATAGATGAATAGGTACCACTTTGGTAGGAAGGTAACAGTGCTCTGTTACCAACATGGTCTCGTGTTGGCTACATGACCACAGAAATGTCTCCAGACAGCACTGGTTCAATGGCCTTCAAATGAAGATGAGCGCCACCCTGTATAGTCGGCAATGAGTAAAATTTGAAGGCACTTCATTTTTATTTTTATTTTTGTAGCCATTATAGGGAATTTTCTAGTAGAATTAGATCAAACTATTGGAGAACATATTTAGGAAGGATTTGTGATTTGGACTGATAGTGAACATTACAACGTAAGCCAAGTAGTGAGAGTCCTTGGTGGCAGTACAGAATTGACTTCTACAAATGACCACATCCTTTTGCCCGTGGCACGACATAACCGCGAACGTCAAAAGCGCGCCGACAACACCGCGGCGCTAAAACCGCGATGTCAAAAGCGCGCCGACAACACCGCGCCGACAACACCGCGCCGACAGAAGCGCGATTTAACTTAAGGTAAGGTTTAGGGTTAGGTTTAGGGTTAGGTTTAGGGTTAGGTTTAGGGTTAGGTTTAGGGTTAGGTTTAGGGTTATTTTTAGGGTTATGTTACAGCGCGCTTCTGTCGGCGCGCTGTTGTCGGCGCACTGTTGTGCGGTTTTGACGGCGCGGTTTTGTCACCGCGCTTTAGTCACACGCGCTTCAGTCGACCGCGGTTTTGTGGTGGAATCCCTTTTGCCTCTTCAGAAACCTATAGCTCTTGTATAAAACTTAGAACAATGACAAAAAAAAAATAACTGTCCATAACTAAGAAAGGCAAAGAAACATCCCTAAAAACAGCAGAATGGCTGAGAACATCTGAACTGCACTCCTATCTTGCTTGATATTAGTTATTGATTGTAGCATTGCAAAGATTGTTTCTCTAAAAGAAAAAATTGAAAGAGTTTCTGGGTCTGAATGCCTTGGGATGGTCATAACCTCACTGCTAAATTTCATTTTGTACTAAAGCCTTTGCTCTGATTCTTTTAAATACTGCAAATGTTTTTATTACTGTTTTGTAGCAGTATTGATCAGATAAACATGTTTCTATAATTTGAGGAATAATGAGAAATTATCGCTGGACTGATCATAAAGGAAACACAGCCATTTTAATTATTTAATTGCCATGAGAAGCTGATATTTTCATTCTGTCTGGTGACCCAGTGATGTCCTAAATCCTAAGCTGAGAATTTACTTTTAAGTGTTTAATTTGCTTCATATCACAGGGATGTTTATCTATGAGCCTTTCGGCATTTAAAGTTTAAAGGTTCAACTGTTCTAAAATAGTGGTTTCATGACTGCAAAGATAGAATGTAACGTTCATTTCAAAGACTTGCAGTAAATGATAATTATAAAAAGCCCTGCTTTTCAAGACACAATGCCATGCAATGATCATATAAGACTTACATTCCTATTAGGAGATTATAAAAATTGAGACTATATAGTACTCATATAAACTCCAACAATAGTTTACCATGGGGATCATTCAGTTTAGCTGTAATTTCTGACACTTAACGACGTAGTTGTAGTTTTTATGGATTGCTTCCTTAAACATTTATGAGAGAGATCTGTTCCCAAGTAAGACTTGGTCTGTGATCATGCTAAGTTAGAAAACATGACATCAGCAAATGGCAGCTGTCAGTTCCCTGACAACCTGGCAACACCTACTTTCTGGAAGCCACAGTTTTTTATTTATTTAATGATGGCATGGAATAAGTAATATCTGTCTCTTCAAGGTGAAACCATCCAAAATTTCATTAATTTGCTATTGTAGGAAAGGGCCCATGATGTAGTCTTTGCCCGTAATGCTCTTCCTTCCCTTAAAAGCACTGAACTGGATATTGTGTATTTTATTGTGTATTCAGTTTTTAACAGCAATGCTTCTTGGATGTAATAGAACTATAGTAACCATGACACATTAGCCAATTTTAAAATACCATAGTGGGAGTTTTGCTTCAATTGAAGCCTGGAAGACTTGTGATTGTTGCCAAAAGGCTATAAATAGTGAGTACTAACTTTTTTAAAAAAAATAATTAAATGTAATTTTTAAATTAAAATTATTTTTTTAAATAAAAGACAAAAAGAACTAGGTAGCAAATAGGTGGTGCAGTGGTTAGAATGTAGTACTGCAGGCTACTTCTGCTGACTGTCAGCTGACTGCTATTGGCAGTTCAAATCTCACCAGGCTCAAAGTTGGCTCAGCCTTCCATCCTTCTAAGGTGGGTGAAATGAGGACCCAGATTGTTGGGGACAATATGCTGACTCTGTAAACCGCTTAGAGAGGGCTGTAAAGCACTGTCAAGCGGTATATAAGTCTAAATGCTAGTGCTAATGCTAATTGGTTGGGCTGTTTGGTAGGTTTCCAGTTTTCGCAATACAGCCAGCCTTATGGCAAGCATGTTTGTTAGTTGAAGTCATAGCTTTTGGTGGGGTTTCTGCTGTAGTTGAAATCATTTTATCCTTTCGTCTGAAAATTAGCTGCTCTAAGTAGATATATGAGCAATCGAAATCCTTTTGAAACATCTGTTGTGGATACCTGCAGTGAGCAGAAAAGCCATGTTTACTGTCATATCCCTCATGCTTGAGACCTAAGTATTCAATACGAAAGTCGTAAGAGAATCTACATGCAGTCAGCTGAGTATATTTAGAAGCATATCTATGAATAGAAAACCTATGAATAGAAATAGTAGTATAATTTGAAGAACCTTTGTTTAGTGTTTAAGTAATATCCTTTAAGACATTCAAACTAACTGAATATAGGAAAAGCAGAAGAGATAGAGATGGGGGGGGGGGAATCCAAGAAGGGACTTCGATGATACAGTCCATGTATCCAGCTCCTTATAGCCCATCCAATGGTTTCTCAAACATTTGGCAGAGTAACTGCATAAATGTCTGCATGGGATAAAAAGATAATTTCTGGATTGCTAATTTGGTCAAATATAGTCAACGGAGTACTTTCTTGTAGAGGAAAAGGGATAAAAGTGATGGGGATGTTAGATAGAAAAAAAGTAGCTGACAAGAGTAAAAATGGAACAGAGACCATCAGCGTATCTAAAAGATTCTGCTGTCTCTTGTGAAAAATAATCACTTTTCATTCTCTCCATTACACCAATAGTACATTGGTGTAAAGCGAAACATCTCATACCCTACATTAATTATTCTTACAATGTTATGGTTAAGTAAACTTTAATTGTTTGCAATTATCTGGTCCTCTGAGCAAATGCAGAATAGAAGAAGCTTCCTCCCACATGTCTAACAGACGACAAGAGTCTGAAAAGGAACTTATTTGGAGATGAGATGCTTCCACTTTACACTTTGGGGTAACACTGCCAAGATTTTAAGATTTGTTTAGCTCTCAATGTAGGAGGTGACAAGGCTGAGCCCAAGGGAGGGGTCAAATGCTTCACCAATCTCAAGTTCTTTCTCACTCACAAGAGATCTAAGTCCAAACGACCTTGAATTCCACTGACTCTTAACTACCATCAATTTGCTTTGACTATTACTAGTTCAGATTCAGAGCTGAAGCTTCCAATAAATCTTTATGCCCATTTGAACTGCCTGGTCCTTCTGATTTCTCTGGCACTTAAAAATTAGATGAACCAGATTTTGATTTTGATTATTACATGGATAGGTCTTCCGCTCTGAAATTTGCACTCAATTTTGGGTTTGGAATTATACCTACTCAGGCTACTTATTTGGACAAACCCTCCCTCTGTTCTAAAATCTTACTACTTGTACAAATTTTGGAAAAGAAAGCTAGAAAAGCCTCTTCCTTCTCATGGATCTGCTTAGTGGTGGGATTCAACCAGTGTAACAATCAGTTCGCACTGTGTGTGCACAGTGCATTTGAAAACAGCTCAAAAACTTACCTTCTACTGCACCCTTGTGAGTAAAACAGCTGAGGCGTGGCAATCCGCTCTGCTGTGCCTATCAGCTGGGCTTCAAACAAAGGAAATATAGGTCAGCATAGCGCAGGGGGGCGGGCCCACCTGATCGTCAGAGAGAACCGGTTCGCTTTCAGCTGATCGTAGGAGCTACCGGTTCCTCTGAAGCGGTCTGAACTGGCTGAATTCCACCCCTGTATCTGCTCTTCTTGATTCATCAGCAATGCACCATCTGTTGATTTTTACAAAGCTTAGTTCCCATAAAGCTTCTCAGGTAAATTAACCTGAGAAAACTACAACTACTAAAACAACTTAGTCCCATTGTGTATGCATGATAGAGTAGAAAAGAGATATTAAGGGAAAATTATAGTTCTTCCCTGAATATAATTAAAAAGCATATGTGAAAGTGAATATTGATAATATGCAATTAATTTGAATGCAATGATTAAAAATGACAAGCCATTAAGAGATTTTAGCCTTAATTCCTACCTGTAAAACTTTATAGTCTATAATATTTTAATAAAATGAGCAAAGTTGTTTAGATTGTCAGGTGAGAGAGAAATGAGAAATGAGTCTCTGCAGTTCCTTACTTGTGTTGGCCTAGTTTGGGTTATAAATTAGAAAAAGGCCTGAATATATGCATTTTACTAATATTATTAATTTATTACTAATAAATAATATATTGTTATTTTGTTAATAGCATTAATTTAAAAGATTGCATTCCAATCTGTTTATACTCCAAAGAGGAAATAAACATCTTGTAAACATCTGATCAAACCATTGCAAGATTCACTCAGGATTGATAAGACTGGCTTTTTCATGCTTACAGTGACACCTGCAGTATATCATAAAAGCTTCTTGGAAGTTGGAATGGATTTTCCTCACGACTCTTTTTTTGTGTGTGCTCGTGTCTCTGATTGAGAATATTCGTTACTCACTTAAAACATGCTGGACAATTGAGCATTGATGAAAGTATTTTACAGACTGCTCAGAGTTATTTCACAGATTTGTATTTGGAATTGTCACTGCAATTGCACAATGCACTTTCTTTTTTAAATATATATGTATGTATGTATGTATATGTGTGTGTGTGTGTGTGTTGTGTGTGTAGTATGTATGTATGTATGTATGTATGTAGTATGTATGTATGTATGTTATGTAGAGTTACATCTAACTCTAACACATCTGCCTAAGCAGCACAGGTTCTAATCCCAGTAAGGGTATGGCTAGCTGATGAGAGCTAAATAGCTTGAAATAGATCTATACTAGTCTCCCTATTTATTTATCAGCACAAATACAACACACCCACACCCCACCCACCCCACCCACAGACATACATATATATATATATATATATATATATTATATATATATATATATATATATTATTATATACAAATATACAAAATACACACACACAAAACTTAGACATACACTACATTTACACAATACAGTACGGACAGGAACTTCCTGTTCTTTCTAATAGCAGTTATAAATCGATACAATTCTCCTTATCTTATTTCCCCTTCTAGTATATTTCATTTGCATTTCACCATTTTTAACCCTCTTATTTTACATACTTATACATACATGTATATAAATTCTCCTTAACTACTATCTTTGGGTTTTATTGACTTCTTTCATTGATCCTTTTTCTTTCCTCCATCCACCTATATACCATTTATCCTATATCTGGTAATATTCTGTTTCTTCTTTTCCCTGGATTTTTTGTTAATTTGTCCATTTCGGCACAGTCCATAACCTTTTTTTATTTCATCTTTGCTTGGTATTAATTTATTTTTCCATTTCTGAGCGAAGGCAATCCTCACCGCCATAATTATGTGTATAAATAAATACTGGATTTCTTTTTTTATATTCCGCAGTCATTATTCCTAGTAGAAAAACTTCTGGTTTCCAATCTATTTTGACTCTAGCCAATTTTTAATCCTTTTCAGCCTCCTCACAAGTCTACCATAAGTGATAATATGACTCGTGTACTGATTCACATTTCCAACATTTTGGGGAGGTATTTGCTGAGATTTTTGCTAACCTTACTGGTGCCAGGTACACAATGCACTTTCATTTTACCTCCAACCCAGTGAGATCTGTCACAGATGATGCACTGTGATGCATTCTAGATTTAAGACTGGCTGCACATCACGTTTATCTTGTTGTAGGACCCTTAGCTCCATCTCTTCTCTGCCCAATGTTTCCATTGATTTCCTTTTGTTTCCAACTTCAAGGTAGTACCCCATGAGTACTTCCCTTTCTTTTCACCAAAATGAATTTATTCCTTCAGTAAACATTTGATTTTTATTACAGATTACAACAGTTCATTTAATGACTGCTTAAAGTTATAATAGCACTGAAAAGAGTGACTTAGAATCATTTTTTGCACTAATGACCGTCACAGCATCCTCATGGTCGCACACTCAAAATTCAGATGCTTGGCAACTGACTCATACTTATGACTGTTGCAGTGTCCTGTGGTCATGTGATCCCCTTTTGTGACCTTCTGACAAGCAAAGTCAATGGGGAAGTCAGATTCACTTAACAACTGTGTTAGTAATGTAATAACTGCAGTGATTCACTTAACAACTGGCAAGAAAGGTCATAAAATGGAGCAAAACTCACTTAATAACTGTCTCAGTTAGCAGCAAAAAGTTGTGGTCGTATGCTGAGAACAAGGACTATCTGTATTAGTGATTTGGTTTCTTTTTTGTAATATGGTCTTCACTGTTTGTAAAGCAGCCAAAGTCACTGAGAGTGAGTCAGGTAGCTATATATACTCTTAGTTCAAAAAGAACTATAATTTACCCTTAATATTTCTTTTCTACTCCATCATCCATACACAACAGGACTAAGTTGCGCTAGTAGTTGTAGTTTTCTCAGGTTAATTTACCATCTGACAATTTGGCTACTGCATGAGAGAGAGAGAGAGTTTTTATGGGAAGTAAACCAGCTTGCCACATATGCATTTACTATACCATTGGCTTGGTCTTTTCCCTTTTATGTTCAGCTAGGGTATGTGTGATTTGTTAGCGGGGAATAATCTTCACGCAGAGTGGCATCTGCTTCTGTAATGTAGCACAATATCTCAGCGGAGTGAGTGGAGTCTCTTTATTGGTTGATTGAGTTAATGGAAACATCAGTTGTAGCTCCAGCTTTTATACTGTATCACAATGCATGAGATTATTATCTTCAAAATGACATCTAATGCTGAGTAAAGGCAGGGAAGTGCAAATATATCAAACGGCAGAGTTTGTTATTATATAAACATTATAGTATAGGGGACTTTGATGTTCCCTAGCCGTTTGGAGCCCTTACAATCATTTGATGCAGTATTAATACCAAAAATAGAGCCCTCCACTTGGTCTACTTCCCAATATACAGCTGTTCCTTCTCCTCCTCCTCTTCTTCTTGAGGAAGAGAGAACTTAGGGAAAAATACACTGTAGAATGGGATGCAATCTCCATTTTAAGTTAATTTTGAAATCAGCCAGGTTTAGAGCTTAGCATAGTAGTAAAGGCAACACACTCCTGTCCAAGAACCTTCACAAATGTGCAGTCTGTTTCAGATTCTGAGTTTTAGGATGACTTGTTTAGGAATGTAGAATTTACGATCAAAATAACATTGAAGCATACTCTTCCCATTTTCTCAATTGAATGGGACAACTTGCCGTAGCCAACTTGCTGCAGCCAACTCGCCATGGCCAATTCACCATGGGACAACTCACCGCAGGTCAATTCAACAATTAAATTTAATTATTTACAACAATTAAAATATTATTTTCATTTTTGCCATCCACCTTTCATTTTGTCCTCCTGTGGCATCCTTTCCTTAATGATCTATTCCACCATTTCTTCTATATTAGTATAAATCTTATCCTGTGGCGAGTTGTCCCATAACAAATTGGCCATGGCAAGTTGTCCCATAAAGAATTGACCCTGGCGATTTCGTCGTGACAAGTTGGTTGCAGAAAAGTGGCTGCAGTAGTTGTCCTAGACTGACCCCTCCCCAAGAGTTTGTAAGGTAACATCATGGCACACATTTCATCATTTTGGTGAAATCTTGGTTTGCTGTAGATATCCCTGCAAAAATAGTATAAAATAATAATTTCAGTAAAGCAAATGTTCTGAATGATAAGAGCTTCTGTTTATATAATGGCTGAGAAAAGAGTCTAGGGCAGGGATGTCAAACTCGCGACATCACATCATCATGTGATGTATGGTGACTTTCCCCCTCTTTGCTAAACTGCAAATGGGTGTAGCCAACGCATGACACATCCAGCCCGCAGGACATGAGGTTGATACCCCTTGTCTAGGACAACTCGCTGCAGTTGCATATGCTATTTTTACAGAGATATCTACAGCAAGCCAAGATTTTACCAAAGTGATGAAATGTGTGCCATGATGTTACCATACAAAGTCTGTCCCTTTTTTTTTATTAAACTTACATGCAATCAACTACAAAAGAGGACAGTTTTCATCAAAACTCATGTTTCCTCATTTGTCTCCCACCCTAAAGATGTCCATATGTATGGGCAGCTAGTGTTTTGGACCGTTAATCTTATGTTGGGGTCCTGTTTATCTTCAGTTGGTTTTTTTGCCTGTGTGCCCAGTTAAAAGGACAAAAGGTAGTTTAAAATTAGCAAGATAACAACCTACCTATAGCTGATCTATGGATATGTGTTAAAGTTGCTCTGCTTTTTCTCTTAGTTCTCTATTTTATTAAAATATATTTCTAGAAAGCAGTTTTAAAGTGAGGTCCATTTTATCTCAAATCCAGATAGAATGCTAGTAAGTTTTTGATTTGCATCCATTAGGGTTCATAGTTAATAAGCACAGAAACTGACTGTTAAATTTTAGAAAGCAATTGGTTTTTTTTGCACTAATGCTTTTGATGTCAATTTATCCAGAAAATGACCTACATAAATGTCCATGACTTGCTTAATTACAATGGCTCCTTACGCATCAATCATATTTGATTTGGGAAAATGTTTGAGTATTCTTTTTATAACAAATCTCCATTGGATGAAATGTTATTTAAAAGAATTTAATTCAACCAGGACATCCCAAGACTATGAACCCAGAACAGGTATTCAACATATCTGTGTTATTTAAGAGATAGCTGGGTGATATTGTATCTGCAGATTGTATTTAAATTTTGTATTTCAGTTCTTAGAAATTATGTAGCAAGTTGAAAATCAAGTTTAGCAAAAATAAATAAATTGAATGCTGAATGAGGATACTATTCCCTGAAAATGCTAGAGTAAAGCTCAGGTTGATGGCAGACATTTGTTGCATCAAATCTGGAAAGTTTGCCCATCTGTTTTGTGCAATCATATTCTGGGGGATTCTTCCTACAGCCTGTTGTCATCAAGACAATGTTCAGGTTATGTACTTTGTGAAGGGTTTCAAAAGCATCTGAGAGTCAGGCGTAGCACATCTAAGGAAGCGCAAAGCATCTGAGTGAAGAATTCCACTTTTCTCCTTCTTGTTGCTTGGCATGAACCATTTCCATGACAAAAAGAGGATTATGACTTTCATAGCCATGCTGCCTTTGATTCAAGGATTGCTTTGATTTCAGGGCCGCAGCCTCTGCTTATGAGACACAGAGCCTTGTCTCCTGTGTGTGTCAGGTGAAGAGGAAGGCAATGAAGAAATGGTCAATTGTTGCAAGTATTCCCAGTGTGAGGGTCTTGAGTGATGTGGCAGGTTGAAACGATCCCTGGACAATGAAAGACAACCGAGTGTTCCTCCTGAATCCAAGAAGATGTTCAGTTTCGGCTATAATTCAGGGAGCTGAATGGCTCTCCAAACTGAGAGCTGAAAACAAATGCACACACATGCTCGTGCAGAGTGAGTGAGTGAAAGAAAGAGAGAGAGAGAGAGAGATGGCAAAGGGATGGAACAGATGTGGGAGCCTTTGTTGAGAGGCCTCAGAGGCTAGCGGGGGTGGCGATAGGCTAATTTGAGGCGCATAATGCCAGGTCCTTTTCATATGTAGAACAGCACTTTGATCCAGTCTGGATGAAAGTGATGGAAAGTGGAGAGGATGGCCAGGGTCTTTTGTCTTTGACAAAAAAGGCATCTGCCGAACTCTAACCCCCTCCCTCTCCATGCAGCCTCTCTAGCAGGCTGTTCCAACAATGCCGGTAAAAGGGATGTGTCTCTTTCTTATCACTCCGTTCCCTGACCAAAAAACCCTTGTCCTGAAAGCTGAAGAAATCCTAGCCAGGAAAAAAAAAAGAAAAAAAAGAAGGCTAAGCAGTATCTTGACTACAAAGCTTAATCATTTATTTTTCCACCGTACTAACATTTTCTCCGTTGTCGCAAGGTCCAATACAGTTGTTACATTTGTTCGCTTGGTACAACCTGTCAAGAGACTTTGAAGTGGCATGAATTCATTTTCGCAAGGAGGGGAGTATCGCTTGTGGAGAAAGAGAGAGAGAGGGATACTTGCGGCTCATAGAAAAGGTTTTTGAATGCCAGCACACTGCACAGGATAAGGGAGCAAAAATATACAGCCCATTCAGTATACTTTGTTTGCGGATAAAGATGAAAGTAACACTGAATCCATACTTCGGTTAAACAGTGAATACTTTGGTCTTACCCTGTGCCGTGCGTTGGCATTCAAAACCTTTTGTTTTCTGTTTGTAAGTAGCAATTCTACCTTAGGGGATGCTGCATCAAAATGTAATTTCAGGTGGGTTTTCTAATATTGAAAATGGTGGAATTGCTTGGTGAGAGGAGAAAAAACATTGAAATTGGTGTGTAGCTATTTGTTTGTTTTGTTTTGAACTAGCAAGTAAATAGTATATCTACGATGGCCTACCCCTGAGCATTGTGCAGTGATTGGGGTAACATACCCTTGAATATTTCTTTCCCTTGGGTTTATGTTTGCTCTTGAAATTCTATTCAGAAAGTTGCAGTGTCCCAGGGTCATGTTTTGCGACCTTCTGACAAGCAAAGTCAGTGGGGAAGCCAGATTCACTTAACAACCCGGTTATTAACGTTATAACTGCTGTGATTCAATTAACAACTGAGGTGAGAAAGGTCATAAAATGGGGCAAAACCCACTTAACAAATGTCTCACAATAACAGAAATTTTGAGCTCAACTGTGGTCATAAGTTAAGGACTATCTGTATATTACCACATTTTTGAGTTTTGTGTGAGAAGGATACACTTTGTTTTATGCCAGTTCACTCTAGTGAAACGTTAGTGTAGTCTCTGACAGCTAGGTATACTTAACAATGGCTATTTTATATGCCAAGATTTGCATATTTACAGATGTAAAGCTTGGTATAAAAGCAGGTTGTTATATATTTCAGTATGGTAAAATGTAATTAATCAAATCAAATCATACAAACTAGAAGGTCCTGCCCTAGAAACCAGGAGACTCTTTTAGGCCTCTCTTATGCATGAAAGTTAGCTGTGTAACTTTGGGCCAATCACTCTCTTCTATAACACAACCCACCTCACAAGGTTGTTGTGGGGGAAATAGGAGGAAGCAGTATTAGGTAAACTTGCTGCCTTGAATTGCCAAAATACTTTTTTTTAAAGGTAGAAATCTCATCATTATCATCATTGTTGTTTCCTAGTAAGACACTACCATGACTCTCAGTGAGGCACTACATTGACAAAGTTGTGGTACTTCTGAACTCTGAGGAAGATGAGCGCTATTAGAGATTCAGCCATACTGGACAGATCTCACCAGGAGCCAACTGAAGAGTGTCTCTCCCATAAAGAATATGATGAGACATAACTTACAGAAACCCATATCAGTTTAGTCCTTGCTCAAGTCATCATGTACTAGGTGTTGGAATTCCTGGGCATTTAATTTGGCTGAGTAGCCAGGCCTAGGAGCTGCAGTACTACTGGAAGAAAAGATGTTTACCCATTTCAAATACACGAAAATTGAAAACAGAAATAATGATCTGTTATTACAAATCAAGTCCAACAAGAAGAGGGTATCTGAAAAGAATGGATCGATTCTGGAAAGAACAATAGATCAGAAATAATATAGAGGCTAACAGAGCAACATCAAATTATAATACGAAATGAAGTATTCACAGAAGCAGAATTTGAAGAACTGCAAAGGTTTATTTGCAGAGCAAATAAATTGAAGCCTTACCAGAAGTACTTCAGACTATAGAGGCAAACCAGTAGGCAGTAGAGGAAGCCAGCACAGATATTGAATTGTTTTCATTCCAAATCAGGCATCCTCTCCTCTGCCTTCTGGTCAGGAAAAATAAAGCCTTCTAACTAAAGAAAAATAATAACAGACAAAAAGATAACTGAGTTCTAAATTAGTATAAAAATAACTGAATCTGTTGCCTGCATTGAAGTTTGTTCCAAAGAAACACTACATTGAAGCTTTTGTTCCAAAGAAACACTAGCACCAGTATTTAAAATATGCCAATACTGTAACATCAAATATAAGCAAACCCAAACATCATGGAAGAAATACCATTGAGCCAATTAATACCTGGGCATTTCCAGTCATTAGATATATAGCTGGAACAGTGAAGTGGACACGAGTTGAACTAGAAGCCCCTGAAAGGATAATTAGAAAAATAGTAAAAATGAATCATGCCATCAGCAATGCTGACAAATTCTATTTTCCAAGGAAAATAAGTGGCTATGAATGATGCAAGTACACCAGATAGTTGAAGAAGAATATAGGGAATTGGATGAATATCTGAAAGATAGTGAAGACTGAAGATACTTTACCAGGAAGGCTTACCTTCTTATGAAGAATAAAACGACATGGCAAAATAAAGTATTACATGGCCACTACATTAAAAAAAGCAGGTAAAACTAATAACCTTAATGGTAATGACTAACAGTGGGAAAATTGAAGCAAGAAATAGGGCTAATTCTGGCGGTACAAGACCAAGCCTTAAGAACAAATCCATACGAAGACTACTGAATAAAGTAGACAGTAACAGACAGCAAGTAGTTCCTCTCCAAAAAGCAGGAAACAGTGGATCACCTAGTTAGTTGCTGCAAGAAGATCACACGGATGGACTACAGATAATGGCACGACAAATGGTGCATTGGAAGATCTTCAAGAAATACCATTTACCTGTAAGAAAGAATGATCGGACCAGAAAACAAACACATTAATAGAAAATGAAGAAGCTAAAGTGCTAAAGTTCTAAAGGGACTTTAGAATTCAAACAGGCAAAAATCTGTCACACAACAGACTTAACAATTGTCAATAGCAAAGACAAAAAGTCTGGGTAGTGGACGTGGTAATACCTGGAAACAGCAAAATAGAAGAAAAAGAACAGAAGGAAATTATAAATTGCTAAGACCCCCAGGTCTTAGCAAGAAGAATGACTGTGGAAAAGAAAACAAAGATAATACCAATATTAATAGGCCCCTTGGGTAAAATACTAAAACATCTGGAACACTACTTGAACACCATCGGCATTGACAAAATCTCCATCAGTCAATTGCAAAAGATAGCTTTACCTATAACAGCTTACATCCTGCAACGATCTTTTTAACACCATCAAACAACATCTGCCTATACCAGGTCCTTAGGGAAGGACTTTCATGGGCAGATAAAAATGCCAAATCCATTTTAAATATCTGGCTGACTGTGCAACCAATCACAGTAATAAATTCCCTTATTAGTGAATATCATTTTTTTTAAAAAAAGAATCCTGGATGAAACACTCTTGGGTTTAGAGAAGAGTTTAGCTTCTTTATATTCACGTATGTATTTATGAATATGGAATCGATTAGTTAAAACACCTCTTTTTTGAATTTTATGCTGTAGTGTAGATATAGAAGAACTTCTATGGTCAATATTATTCTTGTTCTGTTTAGTGACGTCACATTTACATTTTCTTTCAGTCCCAAAAGTGCTTTCTCAGGAGGCAAGTGGACTTGCTTGTTTTTTCTTTGAAGACTTTTTGCTTCTCATCCAAGAAGCTTTTTCAGCTCTGACAGGATAGTGGGGAATATTCCTTATGGACATTTGCATAATTTTAATCAGCCGTTGAAACACTTGAAGGTTTATCTGTGTCCTCAGGGTCACCTGAGTAGTGCTCCTGATTCCTGTAGTCTGCAATATTTTCCTCTGGAAATCCATTCCTACTCCCACACCATTCAAAGGGTGTTCATCCCAAAAGTCTTTTGACCTGAAGTGCTTCAAGGACCTTCTAAAAGGATGCAAATGAAAAGCTGTCTGCAAGGAATATAAATCCTTCCATTCCCCATTATCCTGTCAGAGCTGAAGGAGCTCTGTGACTGAGAAGCAAAACGTCTTCAGAGAAAAAACAAAGTCCAGTTGCCTCCTGAAAAAACACCTTTGGGACAACCATGAACTTGATGACTGAGAATCTCTACAGATTCTCCTTCAGCCTTTCCTCTCCAAAATCTAGATATATTAGTAACAGTGAGGTAATTGTCATCATGATGGAAGGGAATCACAGTTATGGTCTTTCAAATAATGATATTATATATAATTAGGATGGTGGTGGAACTGCTGCTGCTTCTGCTGAGGAGAAGAAGAGAAGAGAATCTTTCTTCCTATGAAATTTTCCCGGTGAAATATTGCGAAGTTGCTGCATTGAGAGTAAAAGAGGCTCATATGGCCCTGTCGGGTGCATACAAAACACCTTGAATTCAAAACATTTTGAAAACCGCTTTCCACTTGAAATGGCCCCTTTTTGACGTTGAAACAGTTGTTTCTCATCTGAAATGGGCTGTTTTGATCATTTGTAAATCCCCCCCCCCCCACACACACACCTCTAAACAGATCTGCCTGAAGCTCTGAATACTCCCTGAATGGTGGAAACCACCCATTTTGAATGTGAAACAGCTGCTTTGCATTCAAAGAGGGGTATTTTGAATTCAAAATGGGGGGGGGGCGACTTTGTACACCACTATTATGTTCTAATCAGCAGAGCAAAGAGCAGTTTTGGAAGAGGGCATTTTAATTGGATAAAAGAGTGAGTGGTGTGTGTGGAAGAGAATTATCCCTTTTCTTTTTACTGTTCAAGTGGGAGGAAGCCATACAGGAGATCTAAAAGAGAAATCTCTGTTCTGCCTTGTCCTTAGAGCTAAACTCGATATGATCTAAGTGTTACGCTTCCCAAACTAATTTAGTTTTTCAACTGTGTGTTGAACCAGAAGTAACATAATGCAAAAGTTACCAGCGCATAATCTCTGCTGCGAGCACTGGTCTACTTATAAAACTTTAAAACAATGTCCCTCAAAATGGTCATTATTGGTGCCCGGGGTCAAAGGGACTATCCAAGGGGTTACTGTTGTTACTCTTAGTAGTGATAGTTATTGTGTAGTGGGCTTCATTAGGCAAGAACTAGACCAGCATAGAACCAGACCAGCATAGAACCAGACCAGCACAGCTTTTATTGACTCAAAAATGGAACTGAGGAACTGCAGGCAAATGCCTGTGATTTATACTCTAGGCCCACAGGGCCTTAACCAATCATAGAACTAGAAAAAGCCTCCCCAAATATAAATGTTCTACATTTCCCTCCAAAACAGTTGGGGTCACCTAAAGGTTAGTTTCACTTTAACACAGTTAACAGTTAGGGTCATCCAAAGGTTAGTTTTACTTTAGCACAGTTAACACAACTATATAAGGTGACCAGATGTCCCGATTTTGGCGGGACAGTCATGATTTTGCACAATTTGTCCCGTGTCCCGGGGCATTCTTAAAAAGTTCGATTTTTGTGACCGGACCTGGAAGTAAGCCTGCCCCGCCCTCAGCCCTGTATATCCGTCCCAGCCGGCTGGTATTTTGTCCCTTCTGTCTCCCATTGCTCAAAAGCAACTTCGGGAAGGTCCTTTGCTAACTTTCTAGGACGCCTGCCGCCACCAAAGGACCTTCCCAGAGTTGCTTTTCTGAGCAACGGGGAGACAGAAGGGACGCAATCTCCTTTCATTCTCCCTCTGCCTCATTCACTCGTTCGGGCAGCAGAAAATGAAAAAAATTGCATAGCTGAGGACAAAGGAGCCTGCATTCTTCATTCAAACGTTCAGGCAGCAGGGATGGGGGGGGGGGGCTTTCTCGCATGCCTTCTTTCTCTGAAGCCGCGCCGGATTCAGCAAACCGGATAGCGTGTGCCGTTGGGATTGTGCAACAGCTGAAGAACAGGAGGTGAGAATTCGGGTGCTGCACAAGGCCACGGGCACGCCCTACCCTCTTCTCTCTGATAGCCACCTGGTTAAAAAGGAGGAGGCGACTCTGCTGGTCCGGAGCCCATCCGGGAAGACGAGGAACACAAGGGGGATCCCTCCCCCCGCAGATGGGCTCCGGACCAGCGGAGCCTCCTCCTCGTCTACCTTGATAGGCTCCTCCTCCTTTTTAACCAGGCGGCTATCAGAGAGAGGAGGGCAACGCAAAGGAGGAGCAGAACGGCCTTAATCATGTTGAGCTGCCCAGTCAAAAAAAACCTTTCCTTCTGTAGAAAAAAAAAGGGAGGGGAAATTCCTGAGACCGACTGAAAGAGGGAATCCTCAGCCAGGGCACCCTTTGCTCCGCAACAGCAACCTTTTCAAGCAGGATCAGACTATTTTGAAAGCCTCGCCCTCTACTTCGGCGGGGAAATTCCTTGCTGCCCAGGCTCCGTCCCGCAGAAAAAATCCCCTTCGCCGAAGCTCGAGAGGCAAGCGCTGCCTCTGTCTGCCAGAATCTCTGGAGAGAACTTTGCAACTAGCTGAGGAGCGGCGAGCAGTGGACTTGAGCGTTTGCACGCATTCAGCCAAGGTCCTGCTGAGCCCCGCTACTTTGGACGACCCGATGGATTTTACGATGGATGTGCACCCCTGGGAGGTGCTGAAGAAAGACAGGCAGCTCAGCCTGATCCAGGACAAACAGGCGCGACAGCAGCTTACAGACAGAGACAGAGAGACATACACACAGTGAGAAACACACACACACACACGGAGGGAGGAGAGACAGAGAGAGAGACACAGAGAGACAGACACACAGAGAACGACAGAGACGGAGGGAGGGAAATAGAGGCAAAGAGCCACACAGAGAGTGAGAGAGAGAGAGAGACAACAGATAGACAGATAGAAAGAACGAGGGAATAGAGCAAAGAGCCCACGAGAGAGTGAGAGAGAGAGAGAGACAGACAGAGACAGAGAGAGGCTGAAGGAGTGTTTTGCACAGAAGTGGGATTTAAGAAACTTCGGAGTGAATCCAGGAAGAGGGAAGAGATGGAGGACTGGCTTTTCGCTCCGATTTCTGAGCCCTCAGCTGTTAGTGACGGAGGAGGAGGAGGACGAAGGAAGGGGTTGCATTTTGTCAGACTGACAGCTCATTCTGTGGCGTTTTTAAAAAGTCCCGTTTTTAAGCACAAAGGAAAAATCTGCAAAAAGTCATGGGGAGCCGCTGGGATTGTTCCTCGCAAGTATCACGGTCGCAGGGAATGCAAATGAAGGTGCTTATCTCCCCGCCCGGCTCCGTGTCCTTCTATTCAAATCAGAGTCACACTGAGTCCCATTCAGGGGGCGGAGGGACGCTGTGCTTTTTTGTTTTGTTTTAACCTAGTTCTCACAACCATGCAAAAGTGGGTTTTGTGCTAGGATCTTTCTTCTTTCTTTCTTCTTTCCCTATCTGTGGTTCCGATTGCAGTTGCTTCGGATTTAAAGCACCGTTTCTCATTCCTTGCAAAACTGCGGGAAATGGCAGGGCTGCCTCCCTCCCCCCTTTCCTTGCAGCACCCTCGGTTGCAAAATGTTTCCCTGATTTGGTTTATAAGTCGCAGCAATGCGATCCACAAATAGGAAAGTTTTAATAAGATCTACTGACTTTATTTGATCACTGCTGCCCCCCACCCCCGTCCCCTTAGCCCTTGGGTTTTGTCCCCTCCCAAGGAGAGAGTGGGAAGGAGAGGAAGGAAGGAGGGAGGGGGGAAGGAAAAGAAGAAGGGGGGAGAAGATGGAAGGAGAAAAGATGGAAGGAAGGAGACAGAATAGAGAGGAAGGAGAAGGAGGAAGGTGGAAGAAGAAGGAAGAAAAAGAAGGGAGGGAGAAAAGAGGGAAGGAGGTAGGAAGAGAAGGGGAAGAGAGGGAAAGAGCAGAAAGACAAAGAGAATGAAGTGATAGGCAAGAGGAAGAAGGAAGGAAGGAAGAAAGAAAAAGGGAGAGAGAGGAAAGAAGAAAAGATGGAATTAGAAAGGAAAGAGGAGGGAGGAGAGGGGAAGACAGGGAAAGAGCAGAAAGACAGAGAAGGTGAAGATAGATAGGCAGAAGGAAGGAAGAAGGAAGAAATAGGAAGGAGGGAAGGTGAAAGGATGGAAGGAGGAAGGAACAGAAGCGAAGGGGGAAGAGAGAGATGGAAAGAGCAGAAAGACAGAGAAGGTAGATAGGCAAAAGAAAGGAAGCTGAAAGAATGGAAGGAGGAAGGAAGAGAAAAAGAGGAAGGAGTGAGTGAGGAAAGAGAGGATGGAAGGAGAAAGGAAGGAAGAGAGGGAAAGAGCAGAAGATGGATAAGGTGACGGTAGATAAGCAAGAGGAATGAAGGAAGGAATAAGTGAGGTGTCTCAAGGAGGGGGAAAATGTTTAGTGACCAAAGTTACAATGGCATTGAAAAAGTGATGATTACCATTTTTCACACTTAGCGACCGTCACGACCATTTTTCACACTTAGCGACCATTGCAGCAGCAGCATGGTCACGTGATCAAATTTTTGTTTGGCAACAGATTCGTATTTATGATGATTTCAGTGTCCTGGGGTCATTAATCGCCTTTTGTGAGCTTTTGACAAAATATAAAATTTTTAATCAAGCCCTCCCCCCCCCCCCCGGGGTCAATGGTGTCCCTCTTTACCAATCTGAAAATCTGGTCACCTTAACTATATACATTCCATACATAACACCAATCCTATTAAAGCATTAAATAATTTTCATAGAGTAAGCATCTGGAGGTCAATGAATAATCTGAAACTTTATGAAGGGGCCAATGAGCTGAGGAGTTTGGGGAGGCCTGATCTAAAGGATGCATCAATTTCACCTTAAATCAGAGCCAACCTTTATAAAGCATGTCTTAAATTACTGTTGAACATCGTTAAGGAACTGCAAGGAATATGAATCCTTCCATCACCCTTTGGTCAGAGCTTAAGAAGCTTCTTGGATGAGAAGCAAAACATCTTCAAGGAAGAAAGTAAAATCCAGTTGCCTTTTGAAAAAGCACTTTTGGGGCAACCATGACCTGGATGACTGAGAATCTACATAGACAGATCATTAAGAAACATCTCCGGCTTAGAACATTAACATTCCAGTGATTAAGCCCTGAACCCTCATCATCTAATTTAGATCTCTGGACAACCTTAGCTAAAACAACGGACTGCAATAGACGGGCAATGCCGAGTTACTTTTTGCAATGTTTATGTAAACCACGGTTGAGATAATTCCCATGAAATGCTTTGGATAATCGGAACATTACAGAAGTGCTAGCTACGAGGATATCTGGAAAGGAAATACTGAAAAGGGAACTAGGGACAAGTACTTGCCACATGCCATTTATTTTGGGTGCCCACTTTGAGATAAGCTTGCATTTTCCTCACGCTTTCCTCCCCCGCACCTTTGCCACTGAACAAAAGCACTTCCATGTGAAGAGAGCACCTTCCAATTCACAAGCTCTGGAATTTCCCCCCTCTTGTTATGAAAGCCTCGGACTTGCGGGTCACTTGACTATGTACTGAAGATAAACCTTTCACAAAGGACGCCCTGTTTGAAGCTGCACCTGGTATTGCAATCTCTGAATGCGATAACACTTGCTAGAAAAATTGTTATTGGAGAGCTGTGAGGTTGGACTTAAGAGGATCCCATTTATAACAGCTATTAGCTTGTGAGGGAGGCCATAAAGTTCCCACTCTTTACAGAACGTAAAAGAATATTGGTTTCTTAATTGCAGCTTTATTCATACACTAGGTGAATCGTATTTGATTAAGTTTATTGCCCTCATAAGACCCTGGGAAAATTATATTTTGGTTATTTTTTTGGTCATGGTTTGAACTGCAGGGAACTCCACTATTACTGCAAAATGGTTGATTTTGTTTTGTTTGTATAAAAAGAGATTTAGGCAGCTAGAAATACGTTACATGACTGTTCAGAAGAATGGTAGGGGGAGGGGGATACTTAAAAAAAATCCATGATGTTTGGTGTAGGAATTCTAACTTGTTTTCCCCAAGCAGACCAGAGCTGAATGCCATGTTTTACACTGGCCTTTTATTTCCTTTCTTTTTTTTAAGAAAAAATTCAGGGATCTCAGGTCATAAGTTATTACATACTTCACATTACATACATATAGTCCTCGACTTACAATGGCAATTGGGATCAGAATTTCCATGGCTAAGCAAGGCAATTGTTAACTGAGCCGCACCTGATTGTATCGTTATTGTTTTTGCCACAATTGAGGGGGGTTTTTTTGGCGGGGGGAAGTTTTTTACATCATTAATCTTACAGTGTGTCATCTAGGTACAGTTTTTGTGTCATCATATTTAACAGTTACATCATTTTTAATCTATTTTTATCTTGCCTTTACATTTACATTTCGATTACCTTTTAGTTCAACTCCTCCCCTATAATTCTACATCCCCCCCACTATTCAGTTTTTTATTTCTTTTTGCCTATATTCATTTTCTATCCAATGATAAAAACATCCCCGTATCTTATAATACTATGATTCTTCCTTCTCTTTAATTGCCAAAGTTAATCTATTCATTTCTGCACAGTCTAATATTTTTTTAATTACCTCTCCCTCTGAGGGAGTTTTTGCCACAATTATTAAGTGAATCTCTGCAGTTAAGCAAAACCAATTTCCTCCTTCGACTTTTCTTGTTGGAAGTTGGCTGGGTTATAAGTGGTGATCATGTGATCCCAGGAGGCTGCAACCATTTTAAATTCTGTGGATGCCAATTGGGTGGTGCCCAAATTTTGATCATGTGACCTGTAGGGTGGCTGCAAAGGTTGTACGAGCATCAGTCATCAGTCACTTTTTCAATGCCATTGTAACTTCAAACGACCATGAAATAAATAGTTGTAAGTTGAGGACTACCCGTACATACACACACATTCATACAGCAAAGTCTTAAAGAATACTCTGATTGAAATGCTCTTCAAGGCTGCCTGATGTGACAATACATGAAAATGACTCTTTTTGATGCATTTTGCTGATTTTGCATTATGCGCACAGAACTCAGTCTTTCTAGTACTTCTTCAAAGGACAGGATCATTGATTGGAAGCACTGAGATGGTTCCTCATTTCTTTTTTTAAATCAAGGGATTTTGGTGAAATGTATGAACTTCTTCCTGCTGAATGTCCATTGTAAGCCAGAAACACTTGAATGTTGCTGAATGGAGCATTTCCTGCTGAATGTCCATTGTAAGCCAGATATGCTGTTGCCTTCAAACATGATTCTTGTGTTGAGTAACAATACTGCAGTCTTGTAAGTCTATATGTACAAGGAAGCTTACTGGCAGTTGGTTGTAAGCTTTCTTTGGTATTTGAAGATCAGTATTTCTCCTGTGGCAAGTTACCCAATATCCATTAAATAGGCCATTATGGTAGAACGTGGTTCTATTTCAGCTTGTTGTGAAGCCAAATTACTCGGGTAAAGGTAAAGGTTCCCCTCACACATATGTGCTAGTCATTCCCAACTCTAGGAAGTGGTTATCATCTCCGTTTCAAAGCCGAAGAGCCAGTGCTGTTCGAAGACAACTCCATGCTCATGTAGCTGACATGACTAAACGCCGAAGGCACACAGAACGCTGTTACCTTCCCACCAAAGGGAAGGTAATTTTCTACTTGCATTTTTACATGCTTTCGAACTGCTATGTTGGCAGAAGCTGGGGCAAGTAACGGGAGTTCACTCCATTACATGGCACTAGGGATTTGAACCGCCACACTGCTGACCTTTCTGATTAACAAGCTCAGCATCTTAGCCACTAAGCCACCGCATCCCTCATGCCAAATTACTATTCTTCCGAATTTAACCAGTGAACTTAATTAAATTGGTGCTGAAACAACAACCAAAATTCACCTAATGTGTTTTTTTAAATATTTTCTTAAGGGCAAAGAAGACATTTGAAACTAGTAGGAGGGTAATGTTGCTGAACCTTCTTACCTTGAACTTTTGGTTGTTGTTCAACCAAAAGTTTTAAAAAATTACAGGCAGAGAATAAATAGTCCAAAGGGAAGGATTAAGCACCGTTTCTCCTCCAACCAATTATTTATACAGTAGACTGGTTACATTTTTCTTAAAGGAAGAAGTTGAGTAAAAACGTGAAATTTCCAGTGCATTGAATAATTTTAATAGCATTGCAGAGCAAAATAGACTTGAACAGGAAAAGATGTGAAGAGGAAATAGAAGTGCATGGAATAACTGCTAGCATCTATTTGAACCAAGCACCCATTTATTGATTGAATACGCAGGTAGTCTTTGACTTACAACCGTAAGTGACCGTTCAGTGTTGCAACGGCACTGAAAAAAGTGATTTATGACCATTTTTTACACTTACGACCGTTGCAACATCCCAATGGTCTCATGTTCAATATTCAGATGCTTGGCAATTGACTCATTTTTATGATGGTTGCAGTGTCCCGGGGTCATGTGCAACCTTCTGACAAGCAAAGTCAATAGGGAAACCAGATTTACTTAACAACCGTGTTACTAACTTAACAACTACAGTGATTCACTTAACATTTGTGAAAAGAAAGGTGGTAAAATAGGATAAAATTCCCTTAACAAATGTTTCACTCAGCAAGAGAAATGTTGGCCTCAATTGTAGTCATAAATTGAGGATTACCCATTTCCCCAAATCTAACAATTTCACTGTTGCTGTGGGAAGTTTCTCATGTGAGCCATAGAAAGGATGTGATGGTTAAAGGAGATTTCCATTGGTGTTGCACAACTTTCAGAAATGTTGACTTTTCCTGAATATGAGTCATGCACAAGCCTATCAGTTTATTTATTTTGGGGCATTGATGATGACAATGTTCTTATAATCGATTATATAAACTATTTTCTTCTTTGTAGATGGTTGAGCGTTTAAAGATGCGTTTAGGGTAGAATGCACACATATACACACATATAAATGAATGCCAAATTCCAGTTTCATATATATTATTTAAGAATGAGTTTTAAGGAATGATTAGGAATTTTCACTTTTCCTCCTTTCCATTCCCCAGGTGATCTTTGCTTTGAATCAGACTCTCTTGCAACAGGAGAAGCTCCGAGCAGGCAGTCTACAGATTCCTCACAGTACAGAGGACCTTATCAAGCATTACAACTGTGGAGACCTCAACAATGTCATCTTCAATCATGATACTTCCCAAGTGAGTTGTGTTTCCCCATTACCTTGTGCTGCTCACAGTACTGCTAGTTAGCTTCTCCTGTGAGGTGTCCATGTTTCCAAGGGATTGGACATTTTAAAGACAAGTTTATTTTCACTATTCAAAGTCAGCATCCATGCTTCTTTGTTAACACTACAATTGGCAATTGTGCTTCCAGAATCATATTTGTTGGTGGCATCTGATGGGCTGTTTCTGATTTGCTAGATAACAAGAGAGTTTATAATATGTTTAGTGAATTAAATCTTTTATTGTTAATAGAGAGGGAACACATAGCTCAACTTAATTTTTTAGAAATACCACTTTTGTTTTAAAATGACCCTGTAATCCCTTGCATTGGGATGAAGTCGGGGCAACTGAATGGAACTGGTATTTACTGGCCAAATGCCCTTCCTGATGCTTAGGTTGAATTCACAGGAGATATTTTCTCTTTGGACCCAGAGAGAAATATTTGCCACTACCTAGAATTAAACTCACAGCCTCCTGATTGTGAGGGAAGAGCTCCACTTCTAAGCCACCACACCGCTCTTTAAAAATACATAGTAAACTAGGGGGAAATGGATTTGTCTCACTACAGTACTTTGCCAAATTAGAGCCAGTTTGTTTTGCCATGTCTATACAATGATTTCCTGAGCTATGTAGTTTTTACATGAGCATAGTGAGATGTCCTTATTTCCCATTTTTCTAAGCACATTAACTTGACATGGATGACATAATCAAAGGCCTTCTATAAACAATGAAGCACATGTTAACTTACTTTTGGTGTTTATAACTATTATATGTAGCTAGTACAGGTAGTTCTCACTGAATGGCTGCCCTGTTTAGCGATTGTTCGAAGTTACGATGGTTCTGCAAAAGTCACCTTACAACTAGTCTTTGTGCATATGACTGTTACAGCATCCTTGCCATCATACCAAGATTTGGGCATTTTGCAATTGCACATTTTACAGCTGGCTTTCAATAAGCATAGTCAGTGGAGAAGCCAGCAGTGAAGTTATAAGTTGTGGTCATGTGACGTCTTGTTCAGAGATGGAGTTGTATTTGCAAAAATGTCCTCTATCGCTATTCCATACTTTTCATTATCCCAGATAAGAATGAGGACAGGAGGTCAATATGCGACTTTAAAAGAGGGAACAATATGCCACAGATATAGGATGGAAATGCCATAGAAAAAATGTACTGCTGTCCCTGGATTTTGGGAGACTACTCTTCACATAGCCATCCACTATCTTACCCACCCACCCCCCCTAAAAAACCCCACTATATACTGAATACCAAGGGAGCCATGTTAATGAACAATTGTATTTAGTTTTCTTTGGAACTCAAGAGAATTCACCAAGTTGCCAAAACTGTTAGTAGCAGCTTGGAACAGTTAATCACAAACACCAGCCTCTCAGAGCTTTGATTAATAAGGTTTATTAAGAAGAAGCTTATAGTAGCAAGAATTCCGGCACGTAGTCTCTTTTCAAATGAGAGACCTCTATATACTATATTGCCAAAAGTATTCGCTCACCCATCCACATAATCAGAAGCAGTTGTGAGCAAATACTTTTGGCAATATTGTAGCAAAATAAGATGAGAAGTCTCTGGTTGTTTTGATGTGCTTTTCAGGAGGTAGAGGTAATTTGCATCTGCTACTGATATTATAAATACTGTATTTTTTGGAGTATAAGACACACTGGAGTATAAGACGCAGCAAGGTTTTGAAGAGGAAAATTTAAAAAAAGGTTTTGCACTCTGCAAACCTCCCCAAAATAGCCCGTTTTCCCCCCAAAAAACAGGCCTGTTTTTTTTTAAAGGGCATGAATAGCCCTTAGGAGGCTTGTAGAGTGCTCCGGGGGGGGGGGGGGGCAAAAACAAACAAAAAATGCCTGTTTTCGCAAAAACTGGCCCATTTTTTGTCAAAAAAAGGCATGGATAGCCTTTAGGAAGCTTATAGAGTGATACTGGAGCCTGGGGGGGGGCTCATTTCTGCCCTCCCCAGCCCCCAGGAGCTCTCTGAAAGCCTTCTAAAAGCTATGCACGGCCATTTTGGTGAAGGGGTGGAGTTTCAGGAGGCAAAAAATGCTGTATTCAGTGTATATGATGCACCCAGATTTTCAGCCTCTTTTTTGATGTAAAAAGGTGCATCTCATACTCTGAAAAATACGGTATTATATTTATAGTCTTAGAACCTATTTTCATACAATTTTACTGTGATTGTAATGGCCCATCTCTTAAATATGGAGTCTCATAACTATGTGTGATCTGGAGACAGAGGAATACGACGTGAACATCCTGCCTCTGAAGCAATTTGTTTTTCAGGAAATATGGAAAAGAGCTATGTCTTATAATTGCAACATCTGGTATAGGAAAAGGTTTTTCTCCTCCAATCCAGGAAACCGGCTATCCAAGAAGCAGTCAACTAATCACTGACAAGTCATATGCTTGAAATGTTTGGACTTCATGACCCTAAGATTTGAGAGTCTTATACACATGGCTCCCTGGGTAATCCCATTTACTGCATGCCTTAAAGGTGTGCAATGCTGGTGGCTCTCTCCAGTAACCAAGAAGGGGAAATCATGTAGCTTTTCCATCACTGGCATATTTCAACACTCTCCTCTTAACACATGGTTATGCATGTGCATATATTACGTTCTTTAAAAAAACCAACCACCAGATTGCTAGTTTCACCTAAAACTCACCTGACCTATTTCTCATCAAAGCTCGCAAAGCATTGAGTTAGATAGAGTTCTGGCTGAATGGGAGAGCTGGACTCAGGAGAGTAAAGTCTAAACTTCAGAATATGTGGCTGTGATGTCTTTCTCTTTGGCAATGGATTTTCATGACATATCTCGATAGCTTCAGGGTGAGATGGTTCTACTCAAAAGTCACAAAGGATATAAGTTATGCCAATTGCCAGGTGATTTGCAATCTTCTTTTCTCTGATCTTAAGAGTTACATGTATTATCCACTTAAAGAGAGTGGAGCCAATCCTGACAGATCAAAACTTCTAGATCAGTTTCATGTCTAGCCACAAGGATCCTCCTATGCTCCTCAAACCCAAAATATCAAGGGATATTTAATCATCCATCTCATAGTGATTCTAGCTACAATATATGCCTGGAGTGTCTATGGAGATTCTCAATCATCCAGATTATGGTTGTCTCAAAGCTACTTTTCCAAAAGGCAACTGGGTTGTCTTGGATTTTTTTCCCCTTGAAGAAGTTTTATTTCTCACCCAAGAAGCTTCTTTAGTTCTGCTGAATGGTGGGGAACAGAAGGATTTATATTTAGATGATTGCTAAGGAATATAAATCCTTCTGTTCCCCACCATTCAGCCGGTACTGAAGAAGTTTCTTGGATGAGAATCGAAACGTCTTCAAGGAAAAAACCAAGGAAGTCCAGTTGCCTTTGGAAAAGCACCTTTGGGGCAGATATGCATGAGGCTTCATTAGTGGGGCTTCACTGCTGTTTAGACCAGGGGTCTTCAACCTTGGCAACTTTAAGACTTGTGGACTTCAACTCCCAGAATTCCTCAGCCAGTTTGGAGTCTCCTGGTTTTGACCATAATCCTGGACAGTACTACCACAATGCAAATATATGAACAGACATGAGGAGCTTTCTACAGATAGAACAGGACTAAACTTTGCCTCCTCTCCTGTCCATTTTGTTCCTCTAATTGAACAGTAGTGAAGGAGAATCCTATTTTCTTGCAGCAAAATCCTTTGTTGAAGAAACATTGGAATGAAAAAGTGCTTAATGGCAGCTGTTCCTTGATGCATCCCTCTTTGATTTATGAGTCTCAAGGTTATTGTTTTTTATACAATAATCGTATTTAAAAAGAGATAAAAACTAATACAAATTACAAAAAATGAACAATAAAAATAGACATCTTGCAGAGAAAAGAATAACACAGAGAGAAAAATATAAAAAGTAAGAATATAACAAAGGAAAAGAAGTCTCTTGATGTTTTTTTTGCAAAAAGTCACAGTCTATTGCACAAGGAGAGCAGCAAGTTTTATCACTTTAGCCAGTAAGACTCCCCTTGGGGATATTTCAGGGTAGGCACTTGATTGTCTGTTTTTTCTTTTGCCAAGCAGTAAAAGCATTACAAATTGAATATTTTGACTACTGCTGAGTTTTGCTTTGGCAGGCCAGTTTTCCAGTGGGCAATCTATTACTACTAATCTTGGGTTTTTATTATGGCTCCTAGCTATGTGGATCTGTGTGGTAGGATGTTCTCTTCTACTGTAAGAAAGGGGATTAGTGTAAAGAATTTTTTTTTACAATGCTAAGCAATCTTCCCTCTCTGCTTCCTTCTCTTAAGTGTTCTCTTTGATGGAAGTACTCTTTCTTTCTTTCTTTCTTTCTTTCTTTCTTTCTTTCTTTCTTTCTTTCTTTCTTCTTTATTTATTTATTTCTTTTTCTTTCTTTTTCTATCTATCTATCTATCTATCTATCTATCTATCTATTTCTGTTTTTATTATTGAGGTCATACTTATTCTTAGTGGTGTACAAAATATTATGATCTCAAAGTGATCTATTTTGATCTCACCAGAAGGGCTCCAGGACTGTTCCAACCAGTCCCAAGGTTTTCCAGCTTGAAATAAGGATGCTTTTTGAGACTGGATTGTTGGGACTTCTGTAAGGTTGGAGCCATCTGTTTTAAACCTGAAGCAGCAGTTTTGAGTTAAAAAAAAAGTTTCAAGTGCAAAACAATTTAAATGAATCACTTATATTATCCTGTCATTTGCAATGGGATGAAGAAATTTGACCTTGCTGCTTGAGCAAATCAGAGGAGTAACCCACTGTAGGAACCTTCACAATGCGTGTAGTGTTCTATTTACAGGTGAAAACTATTTATTAGAAGATCAATATCCAGCGTAATTTATCTAGGGCTGTCTTTGGAAAGCTAAACTGATATGAAAGATTTCTCCAGGAGGTTAATGTGAGCAACATTATCTGTTCCGAACTTTGTACTTGTGCCCTTCCAAACTGGTTCTGAATACTTTTGTAAGCATTTGAATAAGCATTGCACAAATATCACAGCCCCATTCTTCTCCTGGTTATATTCTTTTGTATGAATCTTCTGTCTCTTTCTTTGATATTGTAAAAAGGTGATTCTCCCAAGCTTCTGAGAATATGCTTTGTAACTGTAACTTATTCAAAATCTATTATACCCTTAAAATCAAATTTAAGTTAAATGGTTTTTGAAAATCAAAAGTACAAGTTAAGAAATTAGTGATGCTGCTAGATGCTGTTTCACAATTTAATTTATTTTTATCCACCTATACTATTTTTATAAATAACTCAAGGCAATGAACATATTAATACTCCTTCCTCCTCCTATTTAAGACCCTGTTTTTCCCCACAACAACCACATTGTGAGGTGAATTGGGCCCGAGACACAGTGATGGCCTTGAGTCACCCAGATGGTTTTCATACCTAAGGTGAGACTAGAACTCACAGTCTCCACATTTCTAGCCTGGTGCCTTAATTACTATACCTCTTTATATCTTTATATTTTGATGCTTGTCAAAATCAAGTCTTATATGGGATATTTCAAACTAGTGACATTAAAGGCACAGCCAAGGCTTTGAACTGCTTCACTAAGGCCTAAAGCAGTGGTCCCCAACCCCCGGTCCGCGGACCGGTGCCGGGCCGTGGAGTACCTGGCACCGGGCCGCGCAGCGGCCAGGGGCCATGATCGCTGCAGCGGCCGGGGGCCATATTTGCAACTTTGTAGTCCTCATGAACGCGCCCTTTCTCTGCCCCCCCCCCGCTGCCCCAGATGTGCGGGGCTGGGGGGGCGAGGGGAGGCCCGATCTCCCCCCCGCCCTCTTGCTCTGCTCGCCCCGGGAGGGAGGGGGCGGCGGCAGCGGCCTCGGCCCGAACTTGGGATGCTGCTGGCGGAGGCTGCCTGGGAGGCGAAACTTTGTCCGCGGACTCGCCCGGCCCGCCTGCCCTGTGGAATGACGAGGGGGGGGCAGGAGGGGGCGGCGGCGCTGCATTTTCCTCCCAAGGAGAAACTAAGGTTGCGGGGGGGAGGGGCGCAGCGCGGCCGTTTCGGGGGAACTTGGGGAGCTTCGCCGTTCCGAGAGGCGCTTCGCGCGCAGCCCCACCCAGGTGGGAGATGTTTTCCGAGGCGGGGAGGGGGGGCTTTACGTAAGACTCGCGGCGCAGCTCTGCCCCCCCTCCTGGAGTGTCACCTGCCTCCCGCCCCTCCCCCCCACCGCTCCGCCGAAGCGCTTTTTGTGTCAGGCCGGCGGGGCTCTCGGGGGCCCTTCGGCCGCAGCCCGCCTTCTCCCCCTCTTTCCTTCATGGAGCGCGGCGCGGAGGCCCACCCCCTCGGAAGCAGCCGGCCTCCGCCGCGCCAGCTGCCTGCCCGCCCGAAGTAGGACACAGCGCCATCTTTTCCCCCCGCCGAACTGCAGCGAGGAAAAAGGACTGCCCGAGCGAGCGGATCGCGGGGTCGGTTCCCCCTCCCTTCCCCCGGCAGCCGAGGAGGAGGAGGCGGGGCGGCCTTGCGGGCTGTCGGCCTTGGCGTGAAGGAAGGCCCCCCCCCGCCCTGCGGAACGCGCGCCCAGGATGGCCGCCTTCCCACCCGCCGGTCCGGAAGGCCGAGGGAGGCTCGTCTGACTGGTCCGCGGAGATAAAAAGGTTGGGGACCACTGGCCTAAAGGAAGAGTTTCAAGAAAATGTAGTTTGTCAGCTAAGGAAATAGTTTTCCATGTCAGGCTAGACTTGAGTGAATAATTTAGTACTATGTGCTTTTACCTCTATAGGCCTCCTAGTTACTTCTTTCTGTAGAAATAGAAAGGAAAGATGCAAATGCTAGCTAACCATATATAGCTCCTAGATAACCCATGCAATATTGGGTCTTTGTTTCTCCTTACCTAATCAGAGAAACAGAATGCCATGGATGGGCAAAAAAAATAATCAATGGGAATGGGAAGGACTATTGACTTCCTGTTGGCTTCCCCCATTGAGTTTCCTTGTGGGAGACTGGCAGTATGTGTTGGAAATCTTCCCCTCCCCTCCCTTCCCAGCAGGCAAATACATTGTGGCTGCTGCATGGGGGAGGGAGGGAGGGATTGCACATATGGCTGAAATCTGCCAGGGAACATTGAAATGAGAATTATGTGCCCTCAGTGCCACAGCAACAGTGCTAAAGCAGCAGGAGCCTGGCACCACTGAAGCAGCCTCCATTTTCCCAAATTTTGTTTTGTCAGTAGTAATGAGTCCCAGCATTCTATAAGTTACCACATTTGAGATACCTTGGTTGAAAACCTTTGTCCTACGATACACAGTTTTGCCCAGTTAACTGTTACAGACACAGGTATAAAGATATCTACCTCATTGTGGTTTGATGCACCCACACACTTTTTTTAATGACCTTGCTGTCCCTATTCGAGTAGAGTCAGGGAGACTGGATGGAACTGAGCGTTTATTGGCTTTCTCCCTCCCTCTCTCCCTCCCTCACTGGTAATTTACTTTTGTTCTTATGATTTATTGTTCTCCACGCCATGTATAAGGATACAGTATGCAAGATCTCAGAATGTTTTCTAACTGGAGTGGTATATAAGCACTTCTTAAGAAATAAATGGATATATATATATATATATATATTTAAAGTCACAACCCCTGGTATGCCCAAATATGGGAGGAAGGTCACTACTTCCATTCTCTGTCATTTGGCTCGTCACAAGAGATCATCCAGACAGAAACCCAATATTTTTTACTGTTGCCTTTTTTTGTTACATTTGTTATATTTGTGCTGATAAATAAATAAAGGGAGACTAGTATAGATCTATTTCAAGCTATTTAGCTCTCATCAGCTAGCCATACCCTTACTGAGAATCGAGCCTGTGCTGTATTGCCTCTTAGGCAGATGTGTTAACCACTGAGCTACAGAGCTCGACTCCTTATCAGCGAGGCCAGGGTGAAAGGTATATATTTAAAGTCACAACCCCTGGTATGCCCAAATATGGAGTCGAGCATAATTTAAGCAGTACAATTAATATTCAACAATGGGGCTATTAGTGAAAGATAAGTATTACATTTTTGCTAATATTACATTTGGAGAAAACAGATATAAGATATTTTATTATTATAGTATATTACTCTAGTGCAGATTGTCAACATATATAATTCATATTCCAAAATCTGTTGGAAATATTATACAGGTAGTCCTCACTTTACAACAGCTCATTTAGTGACAGTTCAAAGTTACAACAGCACTGAGAAAATTGACCATTTTTTACACTCATGACTGCTGCAACATCCCCATTGTCACATGATTGATTTAATTGATTTATTACATTTATATACCGCCCTTATGAATGTATTTACTTTTAAAGTTCAAGGCCTTTACCAGATGAATCTAATATCTGTTTTTCCTGTCTGTCTTTCCCCATACTCAAGACATTTAGAAAAATGGTACTTTGTGCTTCTATTGTATTTCTAATGACAAAAGGATTAGAATACAGATTATAAAATAGACCCATCCATGAAATAGCACCAATGTCGTATTAAGCATATGGCTTTGCTGTATTTTCTTTTATTTACAAAAAGCAAAATTGGACATCAAAAGAGAAAGCCCAATCCTGGAGAAATGCAGTAGTTCTAATGAGTAAAAGAGAGGCGCGAGAGGAGCTAAGTACAGTCAATATTTTTCTGCCTATTACAAGACTGGTAGAAATATCAAGAATGAGCTAACTCTGGTGCTATATAAATAGATTTCCATTTTTCAACTCTTCTTTGCATTTCCTGTGCATAAAACCTTAAGTTTCCCAACTCTCTGGAACAAATCTGTGGGACATGCTGGGACATGCTGGGAACGGACGGAGATTTGATCGCTTATGTTGTATAATCATCTTTCTTTCCCATAGGTGCCAAATTTCATCAATGCATCACTGCAACCTCATGAGCGCATCATGGCTCAGGAGATTGACAACTACTTCCGCCACGAGCTTATCTACAAGCGGAATGAGAGGATGGGCAAACGAGTGAAAGGTTTACTGGAAGAGTATCCAGATAAAAGCTTCTTCTTTGCATTTGGAGCTGGTAAGTATACATTTTAGAAGTTTTTTAAAAGGTAACATAGATAAATTGATTCTTGATGTTAGTAATGTGGAAACATCCAATTCACAAGAGAACACACTGAATCATTGCACCTTCAATGCCCAAAATGGCAATTCTTCATAGCCATTAAAAGATGCATTGTAGTCTCATTAAATGTCTTCAGTATCTCATTATAAAATCCGCTATCAATGGATTTTTCTTTTCTTTTTTCTTTTTTATGTGATTTTATTGTTTTTTAATATTTATTTTTCATGTTTTTATTGTTTAAAGAGTTGCTTTATGAGATGGGTAGCCATATCAATCCAATAAATACATAAACAGAGAGAGAGAGAGAGAGAGAGAAATATTGTATTTCAGTGCTTATTTTGTGAGATAATCAAATCTCAAATGATCTCAGATATTATCTGTTTTGGCATGCATAAATATTCCACTGGCAGAAAGATAGTATGTACTCAATCATCTGCATAATGTCCTTTTCCCTCAAGGAAAACCTGATCAGGCGCACATTATCCAGTCAGGCTTTGTATACT
The DNA here is from genome assembly GCF_009769535.1 of Thamnophis elegans. Classification (NCBI taxonomy): domain Eukaryota; kingdom Metazoa; phylum Chordata; class Lepidosauria; order Squamata; family Natricidae; genus Thamnophis; species Thamnophis elegans. The sequence goes on from NC_045543.1 coordinate 50,081,241, forward strand.
CCTGGGTGTTGGCATTGTGTAAATTAACATCTGTCACTTCTCCCTGAATTTTTGTTGGTATGTAGTATGGAGTGTTAATGTTGGCTAATCCTTTCGATCATTGGTGTAAGTGAAAGAATTCTAAACGTCAGCCATTTTTAAATGGAGCACTCCTGGCAGCAAACCTATAATTAAAAATTTGTTTAAATATATATTTGAAGTTATGTACTGATTTCAGTGGGCAGGTGTTGTAGATGAATGGCAATACTTTTCCAATAAAGGTATTCTTATTAGGCCTTAGAATGTTTTTCAAATATTCATGCTTGAGGCAGACTTCATCTCCCCTCCCACAGAAATTTCTGTGTTACCGTGATTGCAGGGATTCCAAAGAGATTTGCAAGAGGTAGTACCTCTTGAAAAGTAGCACATATAACTTTTTAAATGACAGCACTTCATTAGGAATCATAAAAACATGTCATTTACTCAGTTTTGTTATTTGTTAACTGTGATATATTTTAATATCTTTATTTATTATTTAGTATCATTTGTTTACTAAATGGTATATTTATTAATATATTTTCTCACCATGTTGTGGCCATAGCTAAAAAAGTGAACTTACTTTCCTTAAGATATAATGCAACAAGGGGTTGTTTGTTTTTTTCAACTATGGTGAAGATAGTACAAATATGCAGTAGTTTAATGAAATGTGAAAAGTTTTATAAATCTTTGCAGACAATTTAAATAGAATGTGTCTTAAAGCTGCCTTTGGCTTCTAGAGCAGTGATGGGATAGCCACCCAGAGTTATTGTATCAATGAAATGTGCAGCATAGAAATTTAATAAATATATTTAATAAATAGATCTAGGTTAAAATACAGGTAGTCCTTGATTTACAACATTTAGGGAGTGTTCAAAGTTGTAACTTCAATAAAAAAGTGACATGTAAACTTTTTGTAAGTTTTTCACACTTATAGCCATTGCAGCATTCCTATGGTCATGTGATCAAATTTTGAATGCTGGACAACTAGTTCATATTTATGATTGTTGCAGCGACCACGTTGCAACCTTATGATAAGCAAAATCAATGGGGAAGGCAAATTCTCTTAACAACCATATTACTAATGTAACAACTGCAGTGATGCACTTAACTGTAGCAAGTAAGGTGGTAAAATGGGTCACAATTCACTTGACCACTGTCTCATTTAGCAACAGAAATTTTGGACTCTATTGTGGCGGTAAGTCAAAATCTACCTGTAATGGATTACAGTACACAGCTCTTGAAGAAAAGACAGTCCTCTGTAAAGATAGTTATAGAGATAAGAGATATATAGAAATAGATATATAGATACACATACACCACCCACAATGTAGGACTATATTCCTGTCTTAGTTGCTTTAGCTGATTTCTCTGCACCAGATAAGGTCACAATTGGCAAAGGCATTCTGACTTCCATTTGCTGTTCAAGCAGGAGCTGTACGTTCAGAAGGGTACCCAAATCTCAAATCTGCTATTTCTGGAATAATACTTGCCCAGAGATAAAACTGATATTAATAGAACAATCTGATCAACAATGCTAACTCCTGGGTTCAACTTCAGTCTGTTTTGGCCCATCAAAACCCTTAAGATCTTCATGCACTACATTAGGACATTGGAAGCATCTCTCCTACAACCCAGGCTGGTGATGTAAAGTGGCTTAACTTGGATATTAAAGTACAAGGAAGTGAGACCGCATATATCTATGGCACGCCATATATCTGAGGCCAGTGGGCTGATTTCTCACCCGTTCCTCGACTGAATGAAAATAGCCAGTGAGGAAGAAGAGGAACCACTGCAAAATAGTATCCTTGGTCTGCAATCCCCATAGAGTTGGGGTACAATGGTCCAGTAAGATACCATAGGTGATGATACCAAAAGTCACAAAAAGGTCAAAAGGCATAAGGAGGGCCACACTATCTTCATCTAAGTTCCAAACAGGCCATCTAAGAAAGCAATCAATGTTACCTTTATCCCATTCCCAGGTTGGAGCCCTGATTGAACAGACTCCAATTAATTTGCTTTTTTTTAGGGAGCCACAACGTTGGTCTAACACCTTCATCTTAGGTTGCCACCTTTGTTGGCTAAGCACTGTGAAAATGGGTCACATGGTGACACCTTCCCAACTGAAGCTTATCCATATTGTGGGATCTGGCTTGTTCAGGACTGAATAAGACTGCTTCTTATTTAAACCTAGAAACATAAAGTAAACATCAGAGAAAGGATCCACTACTAAACAGCAATCTGTGCTATAGGGGAAAGCACTCTGAGATGTAAAGTTCTGTCCTTTTTAGCAGGATGCAAAACATTTAAAAGAATATAAATCTGGCTCTATTGTCAGGCTTGAAAGAATAAATCCACCTTTGGGGGGGCGTTGGGGAAAGAGGACAAAAAGAAGAAGCCTTCATTAGAACAGTGGGTACCTCTCTTTATTTAAGACTAGATGAAAAGACTATAGCTTATTTATCCACTTGGCTAGAATTGTTACTTACAAGGAGATCTCAGTTTCTCCCGTTCTTGAGTTTGAACACAAAACAATGACTGCCAAAGTAAATTGACCTCCCAAACGCCTGTGTTCATGTAGTAGGATAGGGATAATGGAGAGCTGAGTGCAAAAAAGAGAAGAAGGGGCTTCTGCTGGCACAAGGGTCTGGGGGCCTTTCTCTTTGGAGTCACTCAAGTGTGTCAGGCCAAAAGAGGAAACAGATGAAAAGGGTTTCTGTGCCCTATCATGCTTCTGTGGACAGCCTCCTGCAGGAGTGAGACTGCTTGATCTTAAGCTTCTCGGATGACCGTGTTCATTCATAGCTGCTTTAAAAGAAATGTTGAAAGTGGTAGGCGAATCTCTTAAATTAAAGCACTTCTCTTAATTGCCGGAAAGTCTAGGATGTCCCTGTGTTTGGACAACAGCATCCAAGTACATTTCTGCCATGGATTTCTAGTAGAAAGCAAGCAACTTGCAATGCAAAGATAAGATCCTTGTTGCCAATTCAATTGTGCAGGTAGCTTTCAGGACAGGGAAGTGACAGATTATCATAGGTGAGTGCAATGCGCTGAACACTGGTATGTTGTTGAAATAATGGAAGGTTCATTCTACACATGCCTTAGATAATAAGTGTTTGTGTATGTCTGTTTCTGTGTGTGTGTGTGTGTGTGTGTGTGTATAATCTGCTCATTTCCCATTCTACATGTTTTGACAATTCTTCTCTTTAGTCTTGATTTCCAGTTAATAATTGTTCAGTAGTGGTAGAAAAAAAAATCAAGAATGATCAAGAATATTGATTATAATTTTCAATATTAAAGGAACACTGCAGTAAAGTGTGGTGCTCAGAACTGAACACAATGTTCACAATAAGGTCTAATTAACACTAAATGATGTGCAATAAATTATGCACCCTAAAATTACATTAAAATTACTTTTGCAGCATGTTATATTGTCATTCTTCCAACAACTTTTTCATATTAATTTTTTTAACTGATAAAGATGATTTTGAGTTGTATTTGTCACTTACAGTATTAGTTTTCCCCCTGTGTCCACTGCAAATTTGTAAATTCTTTCATCCACTTGTCATCCAAGTAATTAATAAAAATGTTAAAAAGCATAGCCTAGGCCAGGGCTAAGCATGGTGCTACTTCACTTGCTATCTCCCTCAGGAGAAATAATTTTTGATACAAAGTCCTTAATCCAGCAATATATCCACATAATTGCCATGCCATGCAGCCCATAGAAAACTAGTTTGACATTTCAGCATGAGTTGCTGAAATGACAAAACATATGTATATCTATAGCAGCTTCATAAAATGCTACCGGAAGCTACCTAATAATAATAAAAAAATGAGTGATTAGTCTAATACGACTTGTTCCTCGTAAATCCATGCGGATTAGTGGTGATCACCTCATTGTTTTCCAGCTTCTCAAGAAATCAGTTACTTTGTGATCTGCTCTATAATTTTTCCAAGTATTAATATCAAATTAACCAAATCTGTGGATTCTCCTTTTCTTCTTTTTCGAAAGCAGGATTTTAGGATTTATAAAAGAAATACTTATCAGGTTCAGCTAGACAGTCATGAAGTTGCTTCATAGGTTATGAGTCAAGTTACTCAGGAAGTGTACATTGGTTCAAAGTAAGATGTTCCCTGAGGGTACGTTTTTAAAATCTATCTCAAGCTTCAGTTATGCTCTTTTTAGATGCTCTTTCCAATTACTTTCTTTGAACTGAAATCTTGTTGGATGATACAAAGCCAAATACAGGTAGTTGTCGCCTTACAGGTGTTCATTTAGTGACAGTGAAAAAAGTAGCTTATGACCATTTTTAACATTTATGACCATTGCAGCATCCCCATGGTCATGTGATTCACCTTCATATGCTTGACAACTGACTCACATTTATAACTACTCCAGTGTACCAGGGTCATGTAATCTCCTTGTCTGGCCATCTGACAAGCAAAGTCAATGGAGAAACCAGAGTCACTTAACAACCAGGGTACTAATTCAATAACAGCAGTGATTCACTTAACAAATGGAAAGAAAAATAATAAAATGGGACTAAACTCACTTAACAAATTTCTTACTTAACAACTATGATCAGGTTCCAGTATGGGCAATTACAGGCCAGGTGGAAAATAGATGAAAAAATTGGTTTTATCCAAGTTGAGGATAATCTATTTAAACAAATAAGAGACCAAAGCTTAATGCATATAAAGAGGATATATAATGTATTAATACAGATGGATTCGGAAACAGAATTAGTTAAAGACTGCATGATAAAGTGGCCTCAAAGTATTGAAGAACCAATAATGTTGGATACGTGGGAAAGAATTTGGGTAAGAAATGTGAAATTTATACAAGCCCAAAACCTGAGAGAAAATTTCTACAAGATGTTCTATAGATGGCATTTAGATCCTAAAAAATTGGCCTCGATGTATTCGAATTTACAACCCAGATGTTGGAGATGTGGTTCTCTTGATGCTACATATTTTCATATATGGTGGACTTGCCAAAAGGTTAAGGCATTTTGGATAAAAATATGGTGGATTATACAAAATATTCTTTAAAAAAGGATAAAATTTACTCCTCAGTTATTTTTGTTAGGTATAATTACTGATTGTACAGTGGTAGAGGTTAATCTGATTTTGCATTTAATAACGGCAGCAAGACTGTTGGTGGCGCAACACTGGAAGAAGGAAGATTTGCCTACAATCCAAGAATGGACACTGAAAGTCACAAATTTAGCTGAGATGGCGAAAATATCTGCATATCTTAAAGACCATTCAAATGAGAGATACAAACGAGACTGGAAAAAATGGATCGATTATATACAAAATAAATATGCAACTAAGAAATTCCAGATAGCCTATGCTTAAGACTAGGAATGATTTCTAAGAGCTTTTTGACTCTTATCAGAGATTGGAAAGAAAATTGGATCATCTGATTTTAAAATATGAAGGAAAAACTGAGATTGTTGAATGTTTGAATGTTCCTGAAATACAAATAGAAAATGTGAGAAATGGCGTCTGGTCTATCTCAGAGGAAGAAAGGAGGGGGGGAGCTATAAAGAAGATTCATTTAAAGAGACAGAGTGTAGGAGAAATGGAAACTCCACCCCTGAGAATTAAAGTCAATTTGAAAAGTTTTACAAGCCCGGGACAACACTATTATTTCATCACCGACATTCAGAGCCAAAAAGTGCGAAGATATCTTTGTTTGGACTTGCCTATAAAAATATTTGGTAAATTTATCCAACGCGTGGCAATTGGTTTGAGAAGATTTTGCTATTGGAGGGACACAGGCTGACAGATGGAAGAACGTAACTTAAAATTAGCTAAATCTGATTACTTTAATTTGTAATAGATATAGCTGAATAATGACTGATATGGATAGTAATGTATATATTTTGGAATTGGCTGATAGATTGAAGAATACAATTGAAAACTAGCTAAACTAATTGCTCTTTCTTGTAACAGACATAGCTGAATAATAATTGATATTGATAGTAATGTATATAATGTGGAGTTGATATGATAAATAACAATTGGATACGAGAAAACATTTTTGGATTATACATAAAGAGTATTAATTACAATAATTATCACTATTAAAAAATTAAATAAAATACATACAATCAAATGTTAATCAATACTGGGAAAATGTTATGATATATGATATAATTATATATTATGGATGTTCAGCTAAAATAGGACATGAGGATTTGATGATAATAGAGGATTTTACAAGTAAGTAAATGAAATGTCAGCATGTGTTATGGATTAATTCTTTGGCATAGCTAAGGATGGATGTTTAAATAACTATAGGTAATTAAAACTGGAGGTATAATGATGTTGATATGGTAAATATTTGAGTTAAGATATTTGAATTAATATGAGTTAATGGAAGAGAAGCACCAAAGCATGTTGTAACCAGTTGATATACTTCTTCTTTTTTATAATAGATACCTGTGTTTTGTTTTGTTTTCCTGCCTTGTCTTTTGTCGTTTTTGTCTTTTTCTTTGTATTATTTTTATTTTTATTTTTTTATTTTTGCCTTTTCTTTTTGATTTTTTCTTTTCCCACCGGTGTGGGCAGGTATTGTTCAAGATTATTACTTTTATTAATATCTTTAAATAATAATTACAGTCAAATGAAAATGGATATATAATAATGCTTGAGTTAATATGAGTTATGTTGGTTGACTGTGGAGGAGATGTACCAAAGTTTATCTGTAATTGATTGACACATTTTCTACAGATGTAAAGAAAGATGCTGTACCTGTTTCAAATTAAAATTAAAAAAACACTTATTAAAAAAAAAAAGACTAGGAATGATTTGAACTGTTTAAAGTTAATTTAGCAAGGAGGAGCTAAGTTCAATGTAAAAAGGTTATTAATTTCTTACTTCTATTTTTTTATCAATATATCTTAGACTGTGGTTGTTAAATACCCATACCGTGTACGGGTTCTGGGAAGTCGGGGGGGGTAGGTTGTGGGGGCTCGGGGGGGAGGGTGTGGGGGAATTATTCCAGGTTTGATTTCAAAGTAGTATGATTGCACATGTATATTCTTTTCTCTTACAACATGATATTCTCTATGTAATAATATACATGTGATTATATGTTATGGAAATGAAAATAAAATATTCTTAAACTCAACAACTATGATCATACGTTGTGGACTACCTATAGGAATTGACTAACTGCTGTGAGTGCAGAGAAGTTTTCCCACTCTTCGCAATGTAGAATGAGATTACCTTAGCATGGATATAAAACAAAGTCTCACTTTTTGAGAAACTTGTGGTAGACATCTGTAGAAAGACTAAGCAAAGCCTCTGATTAACATGCTGGAATATCCAAGAGGCAATTGAAATTGAAATAGAGGATCCTTTGCTTCAGTAAACCGTTTATTTCTTCAGAAATAGGTGGATTTGTGTTGTTTCAATGCTTTTCATGTTTAAGCTTTCCGCATTTTGGCCAAATACGTTTTTGTTCATTCTTATATGGTGCAATCTCTTTTATTCTGGCACTTCAAAACCACATTCTCTTGATATTTTGAAAGCCAGACATTCATCTGTAGTATTCTTTCACTTTCCCAGTCCTCTTCCACAGGAGTACCCACCTGATCTTCCATTAATTTTAGTTTTATTTCAAATTCTTACAAATCTATGATGATGTGGTTGTAGTTGCTCCCTGCATATGAATTACCAGTAAAGAGGAATGGCCTTCATACCAGAGGTGGTATTCAGCAGGTTCTGACTAGTTCTGGGGAACCGGTAGCAAAATTTTTGAGTAGGTCGGAGAACCAGTAAATAGATCTTTTTCTTCCTTTGAAGGTTCAAAGCCAGTTGCTTCTGTAAGAGCTTTAAAGCTGTTTTGGAATTGAAGAATATCTTCTGTGTCTCTTGCTTCTGGTTGTCATTCTTATCTGCTTTACTTGTTCCTTTGTTTACATTTCTTCCTCACGGAGTTACTTTTTTTGTTGCTTGCTGTTGTATCATCTCCTTTATTCCCCCCAAAAAATCTTTGTTCTTTCTTATGAATGGTAATACGGTCACGGCTGCCCATTTCTTATTTGGAAAATTAGACTTCTTTTTAAAAATCACATCGGCACAATAACACCTGAATATTAATTAGGCAAATAGTATTTTAGGAAGCTAATAGGTATCACCTTTCACACTGTTACAATAAAAATGTGCAATGTTGAGTAATAATGAATTTTTTAAAGATTCAGGTGTTTAATATTTTTAAAGAGTTAGAATGCTATTTCTGAGGCAGCAAAGAAACTTTCTTCCCAAATTGGTGGTTTGTCCATGTTTCATTATACGGTTGAGTGAAATACTCTTTTAATAATAGTTAAAGGATTAGAAGTATAGCATTCTTTTTTTTTTTTTTTAAATATATTTTATTCATTTTTCACATTCCATTTGCAATCACTTATATACAGGGTATTTACTATAAGAAAAGAAAAAAAAGAAAAAGGGAATAAAACGAACAAATAAAAAGGAAACACAACTCATCATTCACAACCCCACCTAACCCTTCCATCCTTCATACACCCCATCTACCCCCTCCAACTTTCCTTTCTCCCTCTAACACTCCCCTCCTACTTCCCTTTCCCCTCAAACCTTCCTTCTCCCCTTACTCCCCGGACACCCTCCTTACATTCCCCTTACTCCTTCCTTACTCCTCCCTCTTCTTTCCCTCTACCTCCCTCCTTGGTGTATGCCTTTATTCGAGTGTTGTTTGATCTGATAAAAGTAAAATGAACCAAGGAAAAAAGAAAATAAAAAAAAAGAAAAAAAAAAAAGAACCACCGTATATAAATACATTCTTGTTCTTATTAAGACTATGTTAACACCCACCCACCCCACCCCCCACAAATCCCCATCCCTAATCCTCCGACTTCCCAGGGCCCACACCTGGCACTACCTTCTGTCTAAATTATCTTGTATACATATGGATTAAAAAATAAAAGTAATATATCGAAAGAAAAAAAAACAGAGAAAAAAAAAAGAGAAAAGAAAAGAGAAAAGAAAAAAAGAAAAAAAAAGAAACCACTCTTTGTGTTGATCTCAGCCCCCCATCTTTATCTATGCTTAAATAGTATAAATCATTCTATCTATATTTTATTCTCGTCTCTTACTTCTTTGCTATTTACCCCAACCTTCTGTAGATTCTCCCGTTCCTCTTCCTAAACCTCATGATCCCTTCCGATAAAATTTAAGCAACGTGGTTCATGCCATATATTCAAATATAACTTTACAGACAAGTAATCAAACTTTCCCTTCTAGTAAAATTTAAACAGCGTAAATGATCTTTCTTAACCCCCTTTTCAAACAGTAATTCAAAATAATCTAGCCAAGCTTCCCCTTCTTAGTAAAATTAAGCAGCGTAGATCAAATATTACTTTACACAGGAATCAATTTCTATCTTAAGATAATTCCAACCGACTTCCTCTTCTAATAGGATTTAAATAACGTAGTTCATTCCACATGCATTTTACCCTCATCCCTTACTTGTCTGATATTTACCACTATCAAATTTATACTAGCATTTGTTTAAAATGTAACTCAGAGCGATTTCAACCAACTTTCCCTTCAAATAAAAGTTAAATAGCATGGATCATTCCACATATTCAAATAATACTTTCAGCAAGAGTCAGTTAACCTTCTATTTTAAAGTAGTCCCTTCTAACAAAGTTTAGACAACATAAATCATTCCGCATTCTTTTTACACTTATCTTAGGATAATCCCAACCGGTTTTCTGTTCTAATAAGCTTTAAACAACGTAAATTTTACCCTCATCCCTTGCTTGTCTGATGTTTACCACTATCAAATTTATGCTAACGTTGATTTAGAATCTAGCTCAAAGTAGTTTCACCCAGCTTTCCCTTCTGATAAAAATTAGTCCGCTTTTTCTACCGGAGAGAGGTCTCAAACCCCCATTCAGTCCTCAACTTTAGCAAGCATTTTGAAATGTCTAAATTCTCGATCTCTGTTTTTCTGCTTCTCCGAGGGAGGAGGGGCTACCCCCTCCATCTTGCAGCCACATGGCCGGCCGTTTGCCTTCTCCTTCCGCTTGTCTCTCCTCTCTTCCAAGCGCATCAGGAAGTCCCGCCTTCAGAGTCCTACAATAGAAATCTTGAGCCTCCGAAACAGAGTTAAGACGAAATCTTTGATTCTCAAATGTAACCGTGATACCGGCAGGGGCCTCCCATCTGTATCGAATCTGTTGACTCCTAAGCTCCTTAGTTAAAAAGGTGTAGTCCCTTCTTGCTTTCAGCATCTGAAAAGGAATATCTTTGAAAACAATCAGGTCCTGGCCGTCAACTCGGAGACTGTTATTATGAAACTTTTGCACAATCGCATTTCTAGATTCTTTTGTAGAGAAATGTATAATTATGTCCCTCGGGAGCTGTCGCTGTTCCACTATCAATGAGTTCTGGCGATAGATTTTCCGAATCTGCCAATCAAAGTTAAGTCCCGGGCTTCCCAGCGCATGGCTGAAGGCTTCAGCAAAGGTCTGTTTCAAATTCTCTTGCTCCTTTTCACAGAATCCTCTGACTCTTATTGCAAATGCCTTCCTATTAAAATTTATCATCATAAGCTGTTCTTCGTTGTCCCTAATTTTTTGTTGTAAAATTTGAATATTGGTAGTCAAATTAAAATTAGCCTTCTCCAGACTTTCCAATTTGTTCTCTATTTCAGCAGAATAATCTGACAGGGCAGACACGGCTGCAAACGTATTCGCCTTCATCTGATTAACTTTAGACTTTAAATCATCATATAGTTCCAATACAAATTCCTTAATTTCTTGTTTAAAGGCATTAAACATTTTAAAGAGATATTCCTGTGTTAAAAATTCTCCAGTAGAGGGCATAGGAGACAAAGGCTGTGTTTCCAGTAAAAATTCTTTAAATTCTTTAGACACATTTGTAGCAAGACGCTTCTTTGACCTGGGTGCCATAATAAATAAACAAGTAAGCAGCGCTTCGCTCCCCTCTATTTCCAAAGAAGAAGAGTTTATTTTGTTAAGGAGCTGTCTGCAGGAAGATAAAACCGGCTAAGTACATCCAGTATCAATCATCCACGGAGAGAAATCGCCATCTTGAGGTCTATTTAGACAAAGAAGTCTCTAAGACAAATGGTGCTGGTATTTAAGATAGTAATAAAAGCATAAATCTCACAGGGGTGGGACCCGCCCGTATCAATTCTAGCTTGAAAAAACTTTGTTTTGTCCTGGGGGGGGCTAGCCTGTCTGGGGCTGCCAAAAAAAAAAAAGGCAGCTGAGAAGAACTGGCTGGAGATAAAAGCTCCGCTCCGGCTGGATCTAATCTCTTTCCACAGCCAAAAAAAAGAAAAAGGCTGTGGCTTACGAATAGACCCTAGTCTACGGAACTATCCTCCCTGCCCCTTTCTTAGCCAAAAAGGGGTGCTATCTATGATCTTATTTAGATATACAGACCAAATCTCTGAGGAGCTCGGTGGAGCCCTCCTCGGCAACAGGCCACGCCCCCAGGAAGTCAGAAGTATAGCATTCTTGAAACCCCATCATACAATTAATTACAATTAATTATATAACATGTTTGCATGTTTACATTTTTTTCTCTTTATGTGTCTTTTGAATTCTGGGATGGGGTGAAGGAAAATTGATATAAATATCTTAGTTAAAACTATCAGTCCATGCTTCTTCAGATTAATCTCTTGGGAGACCGATACACTGTTTAGTTCTTCTTAGGTTATTTCTTATATGAGGAGATTTGTAACAAATAATAGTTAGTGATGAATCTAGATATGAGCTTCATTAACCATAGGAGCCCTAGTGACACAGTGGTTAAAGCGCAGTATTGCAGGCTAACTCTGCCACAGCCTGGAATTTGATCCTGATGGAGCTCAAGGTTGATTCAACCTTCCATGAGGTCGGTAAAATGAGGACCTAGCTTGTTGGGAGCAATATGCTGACTCTGTAAACAGCTCAGAGAGTGCTACAAAGCACTGTGGGGTGATATATGTCGAAGTGCTATTGCTTTTGCTAAAATCCTGATTTCTCTGTATCTACCGTTTCTTTTTACTTTCTTAATTAATATTTTTAATGACTCCTCATAGAAACATATTGGAACAGTCTAGTATGGGCCTCCTCAAATTACCCCATCATGCAGGATAAGGCCCTGCATGGGAGATGCTTCTGCTTCTTGAATTAGTACATTGGCTCTATTGGATTGCTTGCTTATTGATGCAGATAGGCATGGGGGTTCTCGGGAGCTTGAAAATCTTCAATTCTGAATTAATGCTTTAATAACATTGTATTTAAAATTATTTTTATTATGTTTTTAAGAGAAGTTTTTTATATTTGTGGTTTATAAGTATCTTACTTTTAAGGTTCACTTTCTAAGGATACTGATAAAATTGAGCAAGACCAGAGACAGACAGCCAACACACAGTAGGGGAGATTAGAGGAACTAAATATGTATAGCCTGGAGGACAGAAGGGAAAGGGAAGACATGATTGAAACCTTTAAATATATTAAGGGTTTGAATAAGGTAATATTTAAATATGAAGCAAAAATCAAGAGCATCTGAGCATAAATTCAAACTGACAGGAAGTAAATTCAAAAGTAATGTTAGAAAGTATTACTTCACACAGAAACGGTGGTAGAAGCCTGGAACCAACTTCCAGTGGAGGTAGGGAACCAGTCCTCAGTACCTGAGCTTAAATATGCTTGGGATAAACATATGTCTATCATCTGATAAAAAATTTAAAAATAAAAATAATTAAAAAACAGTAGGAAAACAAAACATCAAAAACTCAAAATGCAGACTCAATAGACAGTAGGTCTTTTTCTGCTGTCCGTTTTCTATGTCCCTATGTTTCATTATAACTAAACTTAAATCCAGCATGATTAGATCAATTCCTATAGCTATAGCAGAGTGATGGCTAACCTTTTTCAGGCCAAGTGCTCAAAGTGCATGTGTGCAAATATGCATGCACCTGAATCCCAAAAATGCAATGTGCGTGCAGCCCCCGCGCATGCACCCTGTCCCCTATGCATGCACATGCACCCCCAGAATGCACCCACGTGCGCACTCTGCACATGTGCATGCGATCCCCTGCACACCAGGGGTGGGTTCTGGCAGGCACTAATGCCAGTTTGCTCGTGAGCGCGCAGATGCACAGTACAATTAAAATTCTTCTGTGAATGTGCAGAACCAAAAAACAAGATTGCGCCGCCGCTCAGAGAACCAGTTTGGGAGACTGGCAGGCCTGGGCCACTGCCGATTCCAGCGACCCAGGCCGCCAAACCACTACCGGTTTCCCCAAACCGGTAGGAACCTACCCTGCGCATGCACAGCAGAGAGCGAAAGATCAGCTGACCAGTGGGAGGCACGCGTGCATGCGCAGTGGAGCTGAACTAGAGCAATGACATGTGTGCCCACAGAGAGGGCTATGCGTGCTACTTCTGGCACATATGCCATATGTTTGCCATCACAACTACAGCAACTTTTCTCAACCTCAATCCCCAGCTAAGGGATGGTTTATAATAAAAGCTTCCTAGGATCAAGTAAAGCAGGTGTTGATAGTAAATTTGCATTGTTGTCTAACATTTTTTAAATGTTGTTTATGTGTTTTGATTAATGTTACTTGGTGTTTTTCTCTTTTATTACCTAAAGGCCATTTCATGGGCAACAATACAGTCATAGATGTTTTGAGGAGAGAAGGATATGAAGTAGACCATACATCTGCTGGGCAAGCAATCAGGTAACAAATGCTTTAACAATAATGATATTAAGCATCTTCAGGAAATAAAACATAATAGAAAATGTATTTGGAGTTGAAACTGCTGCCATTTTATTCAAGGTAAAAAGGTGTGAATCTGGACAACTTGCAGAATGAAAAGCCTTCCAGTTTCCCACACTCTCCTCTGCTCCTCACTCATACCTCAAGTTCTCTGATGGAAAAAACACAGGATGACCATTGTGTCAATAGTTTTACCACGTAGAAGCTTAATATTTGTAAGATGAACAAAAATATAATCATGCCTCAATAGCCATCATGCACTGTACTATAGTTTCATGAAATAATGTTTCCAATTTACTCTAAAACTGATGCAGGTTATAATTTTCTTCCAGATGACACAAATATTACTCTTCTCTAAGGGATATCTTATCTTCTATCTATCCATGGTAAATGGTACTGGATGTCACTTTTGTGAGTTGTTCTCTGCTCCAGTAACGTATATTCCTCTCTAAACTTCACTTCCTCGCTTGATGAATGAAGTGCCAAGTTATGACTTCCATATGTGAATAAATTTGCGCAAATATAGCAGACTTGTCAGGTCCTATACATCTTTTGGCATTCAGGCAGACAGCAACACCAGAAAGTTTATATCAACCGAAATACGATCTTTTCAGAAGATTAAAGCTGACTTACACATTCCAGAACAATTCCTCCAATGTAGAATGCCAGTCATTTCAGTAGTTCTTTAAAAGAAACAGGAACTCTGAAATAGCAGAGATGAAAATCCATTCAATTCTGTCACAATGCAAAGTGAAAGCTTAATTATTATTTTTTATCTTGTTTTAATACAATTAAAATATGCCTCAATAAATAGACATTTGTTTCACAAGTAATTATCAAAACGGCTTTGGGGGGGGGAGGTTTAGAAGAAATACAAATAATTTCAATGGACACAGATCATTCTAATTGCAACAGCAGAAGACTAGAACTATGCCATTCCCTATTACAGGGGTGTCAAACTCATGTCGTCACAGCATTGACACATGAAGTATCATGACTTTCCCCTTCGTTAAACTGGGCTGCGGGCCACGGGTTTTGACAGCCCTGGCCATGACAATAATAGTTTAAAATAAACACAAGAATCATTTCATGTTGGTTTAAATTTTCATTTTTGTTTTACTGATTATAAGACACTCAGTGTGCTGGGGATTTCCTAAACTCTCCTAAATGTGATGAGTTCAAGAAACGTTAGACTGAATATGACCTTTTCTCTCCCACACCAGTGGGAATTTTATTCCATATACATGGAAGGATGGAGGCAAGAAGCAGGAGGAAGGCTCTGCTAGGTTATAATAAAGAACTACCAAGTAAAAGTGTGTTATGATCAGCATATAAGGAAGATAGTTAAGTATTTACCCATGTTTCGCCAGAATGGAAGGAAATATTTCATTTTCTTTGACTGCCTTTCCCTTCAGTATTTAATCATATGGAAGTGGTGTTTACCCTTTTGCTTAAACATTCTTTATGGATGAGTCATTGAATGTTGACTCATCAGAGAGAATGGGAAGTATCTCTGTACAAACCCTTCCTGAATTCTAAATGCTGCTTTCTCTCTCTAGTTGCTTTTGGGAAAAGCAACATTCAGACTCATCCTGTTCTCATTTGGGCTCTCCTGAGAAACTTGCATTTCATCTTCTATTTGCCTGCCTTTAAACAGTTTATCTGAAGTTTATTTTATATTCCCATTCCTGAGTTAAGGTTCACTGAGTGCATTTCATTGAGCATTAAAGGCATGAAGGATGTTTGTTTTAGTTTCTGTCTTTCTTGTGAATTCAGCTCACTAGAGAAAGAAAAACGGAGTCGCATAATATCCACTGCTTTGCAAATGCTACATTTTTCTACATGTTGCCTTTAGCATGCACTGGATAGTATGTGCATACAGTATGGTATTTTGTGCATTTGGAGAGACTGAAGATAATCTCTCCAGCCACATGATACAGATTATTATCCTTTCAATTGTCTTTAAGAGGAGATTTTCCTTTACTCAACCTTTTAATACATTCTGTGAGCAATACAGTATCAAAAGTGGCTTTGTGTTGGAGTGCTATTGCATTTGTTACCTTTGCAGCAAATTGCAATGTGCTGTGGTCACATGACCATGGGTTACGACGGCTTTGCCAAAAATTGGTACATACTTCTAGTTTTCAGCAAAACCATACCATAACAAATAAACCAGTTTGCTTAACAACCACATTTGCACTTACAACCCCTCTGTGTTTGCTTAATGACTGCTGCAAGAAATGTAAAATCATGTCAGTCATGCACCCATCTCATTTTATTACAACTTGTGACCATAATAATGGTTAACTACCTGTACTACTAGAACTCTTATTCTGTAAACTTTAACTGGGTGAAATGATGCATCATATGACAAAACATTTTCAACCAAGTTACCTCAAATGGGGTAACTTACAGAATGCCAGGATGGTTACTACTGAGGTAATGTGATTTGGGGAGGTGTGGCTGCTTCAGTGTCGTCAAGCTGTCAACTTCTCATTGCAGCAGTCATGTCATCCTCATTTTCAATGCTGCCTGACAGCTTCCTGCCCATTTGCACATACCCTTGTTCCCTCCCCTATCCAGCAGCAGCCATCATGTACCTTCCCTTTGGGAAGGGGAGGGAAGGAAGGAGGGAGGGAGGAAGGAAGGAAGGAAGATTTCTATGCTCACTGACAGCTTCCCATAATGACATTCAATGGGGAAGCCAACAGGAAGTCAAAAATTGCTGCTGCTCCCTCTAAATTTTTGCCAGCCCACACCCATTTTGTTTTCTGTTTAGATAAGGAAACATCTCTGAAATAATAACCCAATGGGACACAGGCTTTTTAGTATCTTATTATATCCTGCTTTAAAAAGAAGGTAAATGGGCACTTTTGAACATTTTTGGCACTTTCAAGGGGCTGAGATGTTTGAAGCATTCAGACTTGAAATGTTCCTAGCAATTTACTTGTTCTGTACCTTAACTTGGAAGACGATCAACCCCTATTCCCAACCTTATTTTATTTTGCTTTCTGTAGTGGGAAAAATCAACAGAAGTTCTTGTCTGCCCTCTCCTCAATGTCCCCAGAATATGCCTCTTACATTATCTCCCAAGAGATCCAACAACAACAGGAGGAAGAAGAGGAGGATGACCTGTTGCCCCGCACATTATTGCCCGAAAGCATGGACCTGCTGGAGAAAGCAGAGAGGAAATACAAGAAGAAGAAGAAACAGCAGAAGAAACAGCGTTTACGTCAGTTCAATGACCTTTGGGTACGCATCGAGGAAAGGTAATGAGTGAGTAGAAGCAGGTGGTACATTTCCAAGAAATACCAAAAGGGGAGCTCCTTAAGAAGAACATAATTTGTTTGTTTATTGGCTTTTCTGCCTACCGCAAAAGATTGATTCTCTGTAGTTTGCAGTACAAACATAAAAAACAACAGATAAAATATCTATAGTATAATTAAAGCAGCTAAAAATAAAAGCAGATGAACTCCAAATCTACATAATAGCCAATAAAGCAGTTTAATCAATTCAAACTCTTAAGGCTCTCTGAAATAGTTCAGTTCAGTTTTTGGTAATTCACAGAAAGCCAGGCAATGTGGCAGTTCCTTAACGCTGTTTCTTAATGCAGGCTCGGCACCTTCAAAATTCCAACCTACATACCTTGCAGTGGGGGAGATCACCAGTGGTTCCTCTTGGACGTGCATGTTGGATAGTTCAAAACTGGTTGCAGAAGATGATCCTACATGTATCTCTCAGTGCCAAGCTATATAGATTTACAGATTAAAACCAGTTTCTGAAATTGCATTTGGAAGCCTACTGGAAGCTAGTGAAGATCTAGGGCACTAATGTCATATTCTTTTTCATGGCATGTATCAGCCAATACAGCTGCTGTCTTCTGGACAATTCTAGCTTCTTATTGGTATTCAATAGCAGCCTAAGGTAGAACATATTGCAGCAGTCCAGACAAGCCATATTGAGGCCATGACTCATTGTTCCAAAGTTGTCTCACTTCAGGTAGGGCTGCTATTGATGTGCCAGCTGTCCATCCAGCAATAGCTATGAATCTAGGAGGATTTGCATTCTTAAAGGTAGTTTTATCCCTCTGGGAGATAGTATTGAAATTCAGGAAAGACAGTAATATACAAAAAAGAGTAACACAAGAAACTTGTAAGCATAGGCAAAAGGTGCCAGCGCTCTATATCATGAATTAGTTCATTATGTATATCTGGGAAGTTCACAACCAAGAGAGCTGTTCCTGTCCAACAAATCATATTTAAGAAGCACTCCCTTTGATTCAAGGGGATATTTACATAATAAATAGCCACAAAAATCAAGAGCCACTCATAATCGTATCAGTGAATTTCTTTAGGCCTTTTTAAAACCATCTAAATTAGTTTCACTATAATTAATGCAATAAATTCTATCATTTCATTAAGCATTGCAAAGAAATAATAGGGTAGATGTGATTCTTTTAGTTTTTTGGGTTCAGCATCAGAGGCTGAACTCTTAACATTTCAAGAGAAGGAGGGGGAAAAGGCTTTGTTCATATTTTCCACATCATCCATAACCTGGTCATATTTTAACTTGGTGCTCCCAAATTTGTTCCTTCATTACTCAAATACGCCTGTCAGAAAGTTCTTATTCAAATACCCCTGTTGTGTTTGGGCAACAAGTTTACGTGTCACTAGCCAAAGAAAAAACACTTTTATCCTATTTGTGTAATTTATCCAAGTTTGGGAAGCATCTTGTCTAAAAACCAAAATAGTTCTGTTTCAAGTTCTCAACCTTAAGGGAGAAAATATCAAAGTTATGGTTACAAAGAACAGGCCTTGCTACAAATAAAAAAGAATCAAGAAAACTTCATCATTTCAAAAGTGGAAACATTTTTAGAGGTTCCAATTGTCATTTACTGTAATAAATTTAACATTAACCAAAGTTAAAAATAATAATAATTATAATTGCTGTTGCCATTACATTTTGGCATTTTCTTGTTTTATTGTTAATAACACAACTAAAGGATGGATGAATACAGCTATATAATCTGAAAGTATAGGTAGAGAACTGTGACAGCATATAATCATTCCACATTATTTGGTTTGGAGTGGGACCTTTTATAGTACTGAGCACTGGGAAAAAAAGAGCCTTTTCTGTTGATTTCTGGAAGTTAAGCAGGAGTTCAGTCTTGGTTCCTCTTTGGAGAGATCTGCCATCAGTGTTGTTTGTTTATGAATTTTATATGCTGCCCATCTCACTACTAAAGCTACTTGTTCTTTGCATAACTGTCAACTGGCTATTTTCTATTTGTCTGTGAACATTTTTTTTTAAAACTTCAGGGACGTATGGGCTTAAAAGGTACATTAATTACCTTCAAATTTCCCAAGTTTCTTTTTGTTTAATGCAGGGGTCCCCAACCTTGGGGCTGTGGCCCACTACTGGGCCGTGACCTATTTGGAATTGGGCCATGTGAGTGATTGGCTGGAGCATGTACGCAGCTCAACTTGTGTGAGTGGCGGGCCAGTAGACACTTGTGCAGCTACGCACTTGGCCTGCTGTTACGCGCAAGTTGAGCTGTATATGTGTGTACAGGCCCACCTTTGTGCGGCCCAGCTCTCCTCTTTCCCCAGCTGGGTGAAGCCACAAAAGTTGATGACCACTGGTTTAATGCACTTTGCCACACAGAGTGTAGAGTAAAATATTGCAGCTGGTATAGACTGACTGGTCTAATTTGAAATTAATATGTTTTTATTTAATTGATCAATATACTTTCCATTTTTGCCTGGAATTTTAATTTACTTTATGCTTAACAGAGCACTAATAAACCATGTGGTTGGACAGGGATGCAAAATGATGTCAGATTTTCATTTCTCACTCGCATGTCGAATATCATTGGCTCATTTCTTGCATCTTTTACATGGTTCATCTTTTGGAAATTTAGTTCCAGGCCTTTTCTAAAGGTTGTCTTCTCCCCATATTTGGCGTATTAAATGGTTAAAGGAAAGTGAGAAGAAAGGGATGGAATGGTTTCAAGTTAATAATTGTGCTTATAGCCAAGGTTAATATAATTCTGCCCAAGAAAATATCTACCCTCAAGCCAGAGAGGTCAGAATAGTGGATCAATTACAGAATAGCCCAAGGTTTAATGGTTCCATGGGAAAAGTCAGAAGCTTTAATACTGTTTATGTTTCTGATCCTGAAAGTTAATTTAAATCAGTACAATGATATGGGAAATATCTGACTATTATTCACCTTAGGAAGATTGAACAAAATCTCAAAAGATTACAATTTGAATTGCTTTGGGGGGGAAATGATATTATGGAGAAAAATAAAACAAGCCAATGGATTTGCATACTTCAGCAGAATAGCTATTAATGTTTACCGAGGATAGGAAAGTAGATAGAGTGATTTTAAGATGTGCAAACGTTGGTAATAAGCATAGGAATTTGCAAGGAGTAAACATCCAAAGAAGCAAAAATGTCTGCGAATAAGGTATAGATAACCCTATTTGACCTCACTGGGAGCTATAATGTAACTAATGTTAGGAAACTGGATCACTTTTACTATGTGTTATACAAGGAATAAGGGGACACATGGCTCAGTGGCTAAGACAGTGAGCTTGTCAATCAGAAGGTCAGCAGTTTGGCGGTTTGAATCCCTAGCGTCATGGAACAGAGTGAGCTCCTGTTACTTGTCCCAGCTTCTGCCAATGTAGCAGTTCGAAAGTGTGTAAAAATGCAAGTAGAAAAGTAGGGACCACCTTGGTTGGAAGGTAGCATCCTTCAGCGTTTAGTCATACCAGCCACATGACCATGGAGATATCTTTGGACAGTGCTGACTCTTCAGCTTTGAAACGGAGATGAGCGCCGCCTCTTAGCGTCGGGAACAACTAGCACATATATGTGAGGGGAACCTTTACCTTACCATTATGCAAGGAATGCACGTGGAAAATTCAATGAATGGCTTCCACACTTGGTCAAAGATCTGCATTTCTTGTGAACTGTGCAGTGTAATGCTTCTTATTATGCAACTCAGGGCCTGTCCGTCTCCCCCCATCCCCCTTTTGATCAACTGCATTTAATTGGATTTTTTCTTCTTTTTTGTCTTATAGCACCACCGAGCCACCTCTGCAGATTCATATAATTAATGGTTACATTTCTGTGGAACCTCAGCCACGAGGACACAAGCATTCCCGCCATATCCAGGCAGAAACAAGCTCTTCTAGCAGACCCTTTCTATTCTTCTTCACTTTGACTATTGTGTTGCTTATAATCTGTTGAAGCTAGAATGACTCTGCCATATTCAGCTATGTGCCTTTTAAAAAATGGGGGATTGGGGGTAGAGATAAAGGAAATCATATATTTTTTTCTGAACAGGAAATCGTATGTGTGGATTTTATTCTTTTAAAACTCATCCTTTTCCTGAATCTGGACCATTAACTTGATTAACTGTTTTGACCATACCCAATGCAGGAAAAGATTTTTTTTTAATGAAAGTCATTATTTATTCTTCCCTTGCAGAAGAATTATTTCATGTTATCCCAGAATTATTTGGGAAATGTATATGTAACATAGCTGTTATTTAGCTGTATGGATTTGACTTGAATACAATTTATTGGGGGGTTGGTTGGTTTCCATGTTGTTTCTAGTTTTGTGGTAAAGAAAATGTTCAGCACTTTAAAGTAATAGGAAGAGATTTTTAAAAATGCCAGATCTACTTGTTTTCTTCCTTCTACCTGTTCCTGAGAGGCCTTGTTCTCTGGCTGTAACAGCAGTTTCTTCCACTGACATTTTATCCATCTGTTCCTTTTTTTAAATTCTCTAAGTTCAAAAACTAGTTCCTTTTTTTAAAACAATGACTATTATTGTAAGCTATTATTTGTACCCTATTTGACTCCTATTTGAAATAAAGAAGTGGTCCCTACTCCCAGTCTCTTCAGAAAGATTATTAAGTCTTGCCTAAAGATGGTGAAGCTTCTATATATGACAGCACATCTGTTTCTAAACTGGCAGGGTAATATTAATTCTTCCTTTTCTCGAAGATCGGGTGGTGGTCATGACCAGGAGGCCTTTGCACAACTGTGGGTTGTGCGCGAGTTACGCCTTTCCTGGATCAACAATCCCTACTCACGGTCACTCATGCCCCAGTTGCTTCCCGCCTTGATTATTGGAATGTGTTCTACATGGGGCTGCCCTGAAAGAGCATCTGGAAGTTCCAGTTGGTGCAAAATGCAGTGGCCTGCATGGGTTTGTGCACATGTATTATATCTCCTGCGGGAGCTGCATTGGTTGTTGGATTTGTTTCTGGGTGCAATTCAAGGTGCTGGTTGTCACCTTTAAAGCCCTTCATGGCTTGGAACCAGGTTATCTGAGGAACCATCTCTTGCTGGTTACATCTACCTGACCCACCAGAACAGAGAGGCAAGGAATGTTGTGGGTCCCATTCCCTAAGGACATAGACCTGGTGAGACCCAGAAGGTCCTTGTCCATGGTGGCTCCCTCTCTCTGGAACATCATTCCCCCAGAGATTAGAATGGCCCCTTCTCTCTTCCGGAAGTCACTGAAGACCTGGTTCTATCAGCGGGCCTGGGGAATGCAGTGTGGGATGGAGGCCATTAAATGGTTCATGTAACATGTCGTGGCTGGGATGGAGGGTTATTATATTATTTTATTATTCTTTTTTATTAGTTTTATATATATATATTTCTGGAAGCCGCCTTGAGTGCAAATAGGCGGCAATATAAATTTCCAAAAAATTAAATAAAACAAATACAGCTCCTTCTAGGAGCTGAGGAACCATGTATAATTTTGGGAAGCATATCAGTATGGCTAACTAACAATGTGAAATTATTCAAATTAAATAGTGATAGAGAAGTGCATTCACACACGTGCAAAGACAGTAAGAACCATTGTGAGCTCAGAAGAAAGTATTTACATGTTGGCATGTGTTTCAAATATATATATATATTTCAAAGTGCACGCACAGCCATGTTTTTTAAAAGGCTCATATTCTTGCTTTTGAATGGATAAATTAAATTGCCAATGAAACAAGAAGTTATCTGCAAAGAAATTGAGAAGCATTTTCAGTAGGTAACAAATAGCAGATAAGATCAATTGTGCTTGAATCCTGGGGAAAAAGGTGGACTTCATATATATGCACTGATGAAACAAGAAGCAGAAATATCCAGCCAAGAAGAAAACCCTGGCATTGTAATATACAGTTCATCAGCTCACATGGAATAATTCTGAAAAAGGAAAATTCTACACATTATGAAGAAATTTTCAAAAAGAACTACCGTAGTATCATCTATATATTTGCAAGACTGCAACTCTATTCTTCCTATCTCAGGTAAAGATAGAGAACTAGAGAAATTGCAGAAGTCTCAGCAGATGGGTTCAGGAGAGAAGTATACAGTATATAATTAATTATATAGAGAATCTAAAGGGTTTTTTTTTTTAATGGAGTTCATCCACTGGAAATTACTGTTGCACATTTGCAAATGAATAGCCAGTTATAAAATAAACTTGTGACAAGATTTTGCATGGACTTTGATGACTTTAAATGATGATTTGGCAAATTTATGGAAAATGACAATATGGAATCTCCAGATTATTACAGAATGTTAAATGCTTTGGTTCAATTCTAATATAGGATCCTCAAACCATTCTCTGTCTCTAGATTAGATGGATGCTTGGTTCTTACATTCATATTTTTATGCCGCTCAATTCTCTCAAAAGAGTATACACATAGGGTTCTCCCCCCACCAAAGTCATTCTGAAAATGTATGAAGCGTAATAAACCAATAATGGTTTTCAGTTCTTGTAAAGGTATCCAGTAGTACAGTATGGTCCATGATGCTATGGGGGGTCCACAAAAGCTTGAAAAATGTTATGATTTAAATATTGAATTAAGTCTTGAGGATCCATGGCTACAAAAGATGTTAAAAGGGGGTCCAAGGTGAAGAAAAAGTTGAGAACCACTGCAATAGTAGATACCATATTTTTCTGACTATAAGACGCTCCGAAGTATAAGACACACCTAGCTTTTGGGGAGGAAAACAAGGGGGGGATCTGCCTCTGCCTCCCAGCAATTTTCCCCTTGCAGCAAACAGCAAGTTTTACTTTCAATTTCAGTTTAAGCACAACATCCCAATTATCAGCCTTTTCAGGCTGCAGGGATTGCCATAGCCTATTGCTGCCTCCACAAGCCCCATTTTCTCAGTTTGCTGCAAGGAGGTAAATTGCTGGGAGGCAGAGGCCAAAGGGTGGGGGCCAGTGGGTGGGCAGGGCTACATTCAGTGTATAAGACCCACCCAAATTTTCACCCTCTTAGGGGGGAAAAGGTGCATCTTATACTTTGAAAAATATGGTACTTTAGATGATGACATTTATCAATTCTTCCTGCAAAAAGAAATAATATAAGTTCAATGCTCAGAACCTAACTCAAATCTATCAATAGATAGGAACTATTTACATCATTTTACAATGCTTGCTTTTTCATCTCTTCTGATTGCAATGGATTTTGACTGGAATAGAAAAACTGAATGAATCGTTCAACTAATTGTTGACCTAGCAACTTTGTTCAGATTATGGGGATGGCTTGGTATCTGATTAATGGAGATTGATCATTAGTGTTCCGTATGAATTTGACTCAAGATATCAAAAAGTGTCATACTACGCAAAACACTTGTAGATAAATAAACTATGTCTTTTGTCACACTTTGGCCTCTTCTTTCTGCTCTGTCTGTACCATTTAGGATAGAATGCTGTAGCAGAGTGCAGTTGTCCCCAAATTAGTGTTAAATTGTAATTGAGACTGTTAATTAGTCTTATAATTGGTAATTTTCTTTTCTACAGTCTAATTGAAATGATCATCATGGGCGTGAAGATGAACTCATGCATGGAATGTCATGAGTTCTTTTGGTCTGCTATTTATAATAGCACAAAATCAAAAACTATTGTTTTCAATATGTTTAGAGACAAAACCAAAGCAGAATCAGTGATCTAATTTTAACTTAATTGTGCAAAAATGTTTGAAAAGAATGAGCAAGACTGAAGAAGTAAAAATGATACAAAGGCAATGTATATCTCTCCAGATGCTGAATTCCAAACCTTGTTAGCCTAGCCAAGGAGCTGGAACCTAAATTTGACATATAATACAAGATTAGGGCTTGTGGGCACAGTTTGTAAAGACTTCTTTGCTATAGAGCAGGGGTTTCAAACATGCGTCGTCATGGAGTTGTCACATGACATATCACGACTTTCCCCTTCACTAAACTCGGCATGGGCGTAGTCAGCGTGTGACACATCTGGCCCGCAGGCTGTGAGTTTGACACCCGTGCTATGGAGAATCAGGATGATGTCATGGAACAGACTTTCACTTATAGTACAGCTTGGAAAAGGAAAGGCTGATCACTAAAGCAGGGTGAATTCTACACTGGCTTGTATCACTTGAATGGGACTAGAGAAGACAAAGATGAATTGGGAATAACATCATTGTGAATGACAAGAAATGGCACACTGGCATTGCAAAAATTCAAACATAGAGTCTGTCAAGTGCATATGATAAGTTTGGAACAATAGAAGATGATCATATCAATCTTCCAAGCTAAGTAATAAGTATACTAAATGTGAAGTTTATTCTAGTAATGTATGTTTAATGCTATGCCTGTTTCCTTTTTTTAAAATGAGGCTATGAATCACACTTCTCAGGAGTGCTGCACACATATTTTACTCAGCCTCTCCTAATAGCAAGACTGTGTATTAGGAAGTTCTCTAGAGAATAAGGAAATTTTTCACTAAAAATGGTACTATCAATTGACTATGCATCAACTGGATAACTATATCATAGCATTTTTTTAACTTATCAGTTTAAAAAAATAAACTGATTATGCATTGTCAAGAAGATGGAGAAAAAGCCCTCCTACATTACCACCACTCATAATATTAGACAATACAGTATCAACAGTAGAGACCTTCAAATTTCTAGGTTCTGTCATATCTCAAAACCTAAAATGGAATCCAACATCAAATACATCATCCAAAAAGCACAACAAAGAATGTTCTTCCTGTGCCAATTCAGGAAGCTCAAGCTGCCCAAGGAGCTGCTGATACAATTCTACAGAGGAATTATTGAGTCTGCCGTCTGCACCTCTATAACTGCCTGGTTTGGCATTGCAACCAATCAAGACAAACACAGACTTCAACGGATAATTAGAACTACAGGAAAAAAAAAACACAATTGCTACCAATGTACCCTCCACTGAGGACCTGTATAATGCACAAGCCAGAAAGAGGGCTGTGAAAATATCTACAGACCTCTCACATTCTGGACATAAACAGTTTCAACTTCTACCCTCAAAACTATGCTATAAGGCTCAACTAGACACAAGGACAGTTCCCCCTCCCCTATGCCATCACTGTGCTGAACAACTAATTCCTACAACACTGTCAAACTAGAAAGGCAGTATTACCATCATTATTCTCTTGTTCCCTATTACCTATCACCTT
Organism: Thamnophis elegans; assembly: GCF_009769535.1. Classification (NCBI taxonomy): domain Eukaryota; kingdom Metazoa; phylum Chordata; class Lepidosauria; order Squamata; family Natricidae; genus Thamnophis; species Thamnophis elegans. The sequence goes on from NC_045543.1 coordinate 50,107,524, forward strand.
ATCTTCTAATGACTATAACTTGTTGCTTGTATCATGATTTAAATTGCTTAATTAGTATCCTAGTATGATTTGTTAATTGCTTATTTAGTATCCATGACTATCACAAAATGTTGTATCTAATGATTTATGATGAATGTATTTTTACAATGACTATGATCATGATCTATCACTATTGTATGTACATTGAGATCTTATACACCAAAGACAAATTCATTGTGTGTCCAATCGCACTTGGCCAATAATAAAGAATTCCATAAAAAGTCATTTTCAACTCCTAGCAACTACATACGGTAGATAGATTTTCTCCATGACAAGCTCCTAACTCATTATTTCAGGTCTCCCAATAGTGTAATCATTGCCACTGTAACTGTGTTTATCCACCTTCCTAAATTAGACGCTGTAAGTCAGAGATGGCAACAATAAATTAAGTTTTAAATCATACCTAGAAACTAGAACAGTATTTCCCAGCTATGGCAACTTTATTATGTGTGGACTTCAACTCCCAGAATTCCCTATTCCACACATCTTAAGGTTACCAAGGATCAGAAACTTTTACTAAAGTGAGATACATTTGTGTAAAAAACAATAGCACCCTTTGCTGCTGCCCTGACAATTCAATTATATATTACTGTATATAAAAATTGCCAAGGAATTCCATGTAGTCAAATACAACAATGAGGGGCTTAGTAAAAGGAGAACTAAAAGTCAAGCAGAAAACTTCCAAAATTCAGGAGAGACTATAGAAAGCAAACTATAGTAGGTACCCATGGGAGCTCCATTACAATATGTTCTTAGGATAAGATGCCAAGTTCAAGAACTCATCAACATGGTTAAAAAGTAATGACAAGAAAACAATGAAGGAAAGTTGGGTGTGAAAAGAAAATGAACATCCTGTTCAAGAGAGATACTTCTGAAACAGAAATGTAAGCATACATTACATCTATATACTATACCTATTACACTATTCCCTTTAGGAAAGCAATGTTACTGAAAGACAGAAACAGAATAAAAAATATAAGCCAAACATATTAAAGCATGAGATAAAGAGTTTGGTCAAATCTGTTTCCTATCACCAAGCCTCTCCACTTTTCTAGCTTTACAAACTATCCTTGTTTCAATCATGTCCTCACACTGCCTCATTTTTTAAAATCCTGCTTTTATTAAAAAAAATAATTCAAATATTTCCTCCTCCCCCCCTTCAATTTTCCTCATAACAACTCTGTGAAGTGGGTTGGGCTGGGAGAGAGCGCCTAGCACTAACTTTTTTCCCATTGTCTGCCAAAAGTGGGGCAGGGGGGTTGTGTGCAAGCATCCCCACCCCCTACATGCATGTGCGCATGACTCCCACCCTCCCCCCACTTTTGGCGTGAGATGGACCCCTTTTTTGCTCTCCCCAGGCTCGAGGCTTCCCAGGAGCTTTGGGAGGGCAAAAACACCCCCCCCCCGGAGGCCCTCTGGAGGCTTCAGAAGGTTTCCCTGAAGCCTCCGGAGGGCGAAAAATGGCCCCACGGGCAAACCAGAAGTTCAGGAATGGACTACCTGTTTAACGGTAGGGATGTTTTTCACCCTCCGGAGGCTTCAGGCGACTTCCCTGGCGAAAAACGGCCAAAAATGGAGGCTGAAGTCAAATGGCCGCACATGCACGCTGGAGCTGACAGGGCAACGCCTCGCGTGCCCTAACAAATGGCTCCATGTACCACCTGTGGCACGGGTGCCATAGGTTTGCCATCACGGACCTAGCCCAAGGTTACAAAGCTGGTATTCATGCATCAGGCAGCACTTGAACTCATAGTCTCTAGCTTGGACATTGCTTTCTGTTCTTTAAACTTTCGTCTCTTTTTGAGAATTTCATCTCTCCATCAACCACAACTTTCTTTTTCCCTTCCCTTCCACTCATTCTTTATCACATTTGTTTTGTGATTCAACTTTATTTTTTTTTATAGGGCACACCACCTTGACATATATCTTTCACACCAGTCATTTCATTTTGCATTCAGTGAAGATTTATTGTTGACCTTTTCTTGTTTTACACATTTCTTAAATAACAAATTCTGCCTTCAATTTTTCTTTCTGCACATTCATAAATCACCTAATGGCATTCTATTTAGTTTTATGTTCATATACTGAGCACTCATTTCCATGTAAGACAAAATGCATGCTGTTACTCTTAAAGTCACTTTGCTTCTTTTATTATTATCTAGGATTAAATTTATTACGGCCACCCACCTAGAAGACTCTGGCTGTTGTCAAACATTTATTCTTTGGAGGTTGTTTTATCACTTCAGTATACTGAAAGATATTTTAAAAATTACAAAAAAAGAAAAGAGAAATATTAAATCTGACCACATGGGAGTAACATTGATATTTTTCTAATAAAGTAAACTAAGATTCAGGTTATAAGCAGCAAACAGATTCCATCAGTTCTTTATCTGAGGTAAATCTCCTCTGGATTCATTACAAGCCATCTTCACCAAAAGTTCCTTTCTTCAATATTTTTCCACACCTTTCCATCTTCCTGATCATTTGAAGTCACATTTATCAGACAAGAAGCTGCGCTCAACCACAAGTATAGCATTGCGCTGGCACTAGATGTCGCCCAAGTGACGTAAGACTGAACAAAAAAAGTTTCTTCTTTAGACTGGAAAATCCTATGCAAGACACAATAAATTAGGCACTTAACCTTAGAATAAAACATGAATTGAATATGTGATGCTTCACAGGGCTAGTGGAAAAACTGATTAGAGAGCTGTATATCCACCTACTTCACTGCCTTTACAATAGATGGGGACAATCATGCTGTGTGGTATTTGGAGATTTATTCCATCAATGCAACGAAATCTCATTTTAATGTGTGCTGATTAGTGTACATTTAAAGTGACGAAGTTATTCTATTCTATTCCCATTCCATTCTATCCATCAGAATGTACCTACGGAGCAGCGGTTCAAGATCCAGCAAAAATGCTTAAGATCTGACAATACTTCGGATCGCAGGACTGCCAAGGATTAAGCATTAATCTCTTCGATATGGCATCGTTGGACAGCCACGACATGGCTTGGGGCGGCGGCTGCGCGTAGCAGGGGAAGAAAACGAGGGCGGGGCTCACTAACCGAGGGCGGGGCTCACTAACCGAGAGCGACCGCAGGTGACACGCGGAAGCCGCGGCATGGTAACCATAGTGACACTAGCTTCCCGCCCCTTCGTCGCGTCCCGCCCGGGGAATGCTGGGATACGGTCCTGGGGACTGTTGCTTGGCAACGGGACGACTCTCTGGAGGGTCTGAAGTTTCTGTAGTTTCTCGGCGGGAAAGGTAAGTTCTTCCAACAGTTAAATTCGGAAATTCGGCTGCTCCGACTATTGCAGCCCCGAAAGGATGCTCTCTTACGACTTTTTTTTTTAGCAGCATCCCTTTTGGAAAAGGCATTTGACCCAGGTTTCCAAAAACTGACTCGTCCAGAGAGCAAGGGGTAATCGAGGGTGCCAGCTTCTTTCCTTTGCCGTCCCGCCATTAAAATTATATCCTACCCAAAAGGTACCTTTTGTTTTCCTCCTCCTCTTCTTCCTCCTCCTCCTCCTCCTCACCATTATATCCATTTATTTGGCGTTCTCTGAAATAGACATATAGAAGAGCAGGACCAGTACATTTAAAATAGAAAAATTGTGGGTTCAACTTCTAAACAGAATCAATCATAGCTAATTATTAATTTTTGCCTCTGTGTGTGTGTGTGTGTGTGTGTGCATCTTTATTGTCTGTCTGTCTGTCTGTCTGTCTGTCTGTCTGTCTGTCTGTCCTGTCTTGTCTGTCTGTCTGTCTGTCTGTCTACCTTTCTACCTACCTACCTACCTACCTACCTACTTACCTACCTACCGGTATCTATCTAATGTTTTATGCTGAATCTTGAGTCATCCCCAAAATGGGATACTTTTAACAGTTTGATGTTTCTCAGATCTTAATGTGCTTGTGCCAATACACTTTTTTAAATATATTCTTATCCATTTGCCTTGGTTTGTTCTTGGTTACATGTTAATGTTCATAAGGCAGTTTGTTTATATTCAGACTTATGTTAAGGTTGCATATTTTATTTTCAGGCCACTATGTCAAAAAGAGTCTTATTGCCTTCTATCCCGTCACTGGAATCAACAGTTAGTAGAAGTAATCAGAGTTCAAGTGAAGAGTCTTCTAATGGGAAAAATTCTCCTTCAGTAAATGAATTAAGAAATAGACTGACCAGCGTGGCTCCAAAACAGATGTCACCAAATCCTGAAGCTCTGAAATTTGAACATAATACAAAATCTCAAGAAAGAACTAGAAAGCGGCAACAGCCTATAAAGCTAGAACCTTTAGTAGGTTGATTTTGATTTTAAAACTATATTTTTAATTTGAAAAAGGTTGTGGGTTTTTTTCAGATATGTTTAGTCTTATGAAAAACTGGTGCATAAATACCATTACATTTAGTATTTATATATAGAAAACTGAAGTTATTTTTTGTTCATTATCAATTAATTTTGAAATGTGGAATTTACAAATTTATAAAACAATTTAATATTAGATTACTTCTTGTCAGAAAAAAGGCTGAGGAAATACAGTTCTTCTGTATGAGTAAACATACGAACATTGCAGAGATCAATCATGTCAAATTAATCATAATTTCATGATCTAAAAATTTCATGGATCTCTTAGTAGAAAAAAATAAAAGTTCTAAACTTGCAATCTACAATAGTTATGTTAAGAAAGATTAATCAATGCATTCTGTATATATGGAATTTTGACCCTTATAAATAATTCTCCCAATTAGATTAAAAAAAATCAGCCTAGTACAATTTGATTAGCTGAGGTTTCCAGGATTTATCCCCAGCCCAAAGGGCAGACTATATATTTCCTAATACATATTAAAATCAAGAAATTAAAGACTTGTCATCACTATTATTAACACAAGATGGTTGGATAACTTTAGAAAATGCTATGTCACTAACAATGTGAATCTTTGCTTTAAGGGAATGTGCAACCCATGTAAAACAAAAGCATGGTTCTTCAACCTATCTCCTGCCTAGCGGTACATGCTGTCTTCCCTATCCACAGTTAAAAACTATGACGGAGTCTGTACTTAGTTAATTTAATTTTATTGTCTATTAAATTGTATTTTATTGTCTATTAACTTGATAGAAAAAAACATTTCTATCGATGAGTTATTCATTTTTTAAAACTTACTTCATCCTTAATTTAGCCCTCCTTAAAAACATATCAGCACCAAAAACAACCTGAGTATATATACCAGAAGAACAGAGAAAAATTGTTAGCAGCTGGAGTATTAAAGCCTACAACTTCAGCAGAGAAAAGAAAATGGCCTGGTACGATGGAGGCAATTTCATCTGAACTTCAGGAAGAACTGAAAGAAAGACAGGTAATGTTTCTCCTTACAGACTGTGAATGCATACACTTTTATTTAAATATTTTAATCTTTCCTTCAAATAAAATACAGGTAATACTCGACTTATGACCACAATCAAGCCCAAAATTTCTGTTGCTAAACAAGACATTTGTTAAATGATTTTTGCCCCATTTTACGACCATTTTTACACATTTGTTAAGTGAATCATGGCAGTTGTTAAGTTAGTAACCACGGTTGTTAAGTGAATCTGGCTTCCCCATTGAGTTTGCTTGTCAGGACATTACATGTGACTCCAGGTCACTGCAATCATCATAAATGAGTCAGTTGCCAAGTGTTTGAATTTTGATCACATTACCATGGGGACTCTGTAATGCAGTGGTCTCCAACCTTGACAACTTTAAGACTTGTGGACTTCAACTCCCAGAGTTCCTCAGCCAGCTTTGCTGGGAGTTGAAGTCCACAAATTTTAAAGTTGCCAAGGTTGGAGACCACTGCTGTAATGGACATACGTGTGAAAAATGTCAAAAGTCATTTTTTTTCAATACCGTTGTAGCATCAAATTAAATGAACTGTTGTAAGTTAAGGACTACCTGTATGTTTCAAGGCACTTACAATGTATTACTCCAAATAAAATAAAACAAAACAAAATAAAAATGATTTTAAGGTGTCCCTTGCATGTTGAAGTTAATGAAATAGCTGTATTGAAACATGCATGGTTCCCCTTTTTGGCATGCTTTAAAAACATGATCAGATACCCTAAAATCAGGTCACTTTCCAATTACTTAAATTTGAAACAATACATAAAAAGAGATTTCATTCCCCTATTAATGGTAGAAAGTGTACGTCGCCGGTTGTAATTCTTCATTATTTGAAACTGCTTTTAAACTTGCTGTAAATGGTTCTCATCTGGTGAAGGAGGTTCACTCTATGACCAATGCAGTCCTCTTTTTTCCTTATTGTTCTCATAATTATACCGTTGTTCTATAGTAGGGGTGTCAAACTTGATTTCATTGAGGGCCGCATCAGGGATATATTTGATCTTGGGATGGAGTGGGTATGGCCAACTAAACGTCGCTCATGTTGGGGCACCTCTGAGAAAACAGGCTCCCGAGCTTGGTTTTTGGCTGCAACGGCCTCCTGCAACTCTCTGCCAGCAAAAATGGAGCTCCATTTTCGCTGGCAGGGGCACCTTGGGCCCCTCCTTTGCTGTTTCCAAGGTGGCTTCGTGGCCCAGAACTAAGCATCCCACGGGCTGGATCTGACCCCCCTGGCCTTGAGTTTGACATCCCTGTTCTATAGTATTAATCTAAAATGGCAATCCAGTTTTATTGTTCTGTTGCTTTTTAACTTCTATATAAAATTATAGTTAACATTTTTAGAAGAAGTGCTGAATGAAGTTTTTGAAGTTTAAATACAAAAAATAAAGAGAACAATACTGCCCTGTTGCACTTCTGCTATGGGAGCTGCACTAACTACTGGTTTGGTTCTCTGTGTAATTCAAGGTACTTGTCACTACCTACAAAACCAGGCAAGCTTCATGGCCCTAATATCTTACGGACCACCTTTCTTCAATAGTTTCTACTCATTCTACCCAAACAATTAAGCAGTACTTGCTAATTGTCCTCATCTATCAGGAAGTATGGCAGGAGGGGGCTCTGCACTAGGCATACTCTTCAAATGTTGCAAGAAAGTACAATTATTTGAAAATTCAAATAACTTTCTAACCACATTTGTCTGAAATAAAAGAAATACATAGCATCTCATGAGGCATTTAGAATAAATAAATGAACATTATTATTTATTGTTAATATAGAAGTTTTGTATCTGTATTCTCAATACTATAAAAATAATCATCCAGAGTGAAACCAGTTTCAAGCAGTGCATTCTCTATATAGTAGAAATTTTCTTCCTCTGGAAGAGCTTGCCTGCTGAGGCAAAAATGGCCCCCACCCTCAGAGCCTTCTGGAGCTGGATGAAAACATGACTTTTCCAGAAGGCATTCAGGTTTTAATTGTACAAGCAGTGCCATATTCAATTAATTCAATGTATTATTTACTGTTTAGCATGGATTAAACTGAAGCGTAATTGGGTTACCATTTTAATTACTATAGCAACTTGCATTGCATTTATTCTGTAAGCAATTTAGAGACGTCTGGTTTCAGGTGGTAAACAAATGTTATCAGTGAAAAAGCATTAAATAAATAAACCCCTGAGAATTCTCATAGAGGATGCTATTCTGTCATGAGCACTGAAGTAATGTGCAGGTGTTGGGACAGTTGAATTGTGCATGTAGAGTGTGGAGGAAGCTTTGCTTTAAGAATAAAAGTAGATTTATCTGGCCCGCTTACTTGATTGCAACAAAGCTCAAAAACACTGCAGCTTTCAGATGATAAAATTTCTCATTAAATCTGAAATGGATACCTGAATATGGTTTCTTCAAAACACTTTCAATCCAGGCTTTCTGGAATGAAACATAATTTAGTTTCCACACTACAGAAGAAAGTAGAACTTCTTGTTAATTTAACTTAGGAAGGGAAAGGTTCCAAACTTTTATAACCCATTCTGGAGGAAGAGAGTGTTTCTTGCTAGACCAGTGCTCCTAGCTACACTAGTATACAATACATAGTGATCAACCTTGATTTCAATTGTGTGTAAAAAAATATAAGGGAAGCAGTTATAAATATTATTGTTGTGCAGTAAATTTGTGATTTTATACCTAAGAATCTACAAGAAAATGCTGTTTTTTTAAAAAACCAGGAAATCAATAGAAACTTTTTAAAAAAATGTTGAGTTATATATAAGTTCCTTTCCTTTATTATCGCAGATGCTGAGTGCTATGGTACGAGTTCCAACTCCTCCTAAGCAACCACGTAGTGTATTAAAGACAAGTGCTTGCAAACCGAGTTCAGCTCCACCTTTACGTACATTTAGTGAACCGGAAGAAGTAATTAAAGCTAATATTACAGAGCCTCTACAGATTATAAGAATAATATGTGAAAACAAAAACCTTGGATTTCTGTACATGACTCCTGCAGTGCCTAAATCATCAATTGAGTATGACACATATAACCTGAAGTGAGTTACCTTTAAATGTTGAAGCAATTGTATGTAAAAAAGCAATAATTTTATGCTTAACATGAATTCCAGATTTACCAATTCTTATACCAATCTCTGTTCTACTCATGGTTAATATATTTACTGAAAGAAATAACTGAATATATCTAACTTCTATATTTTTCTTATATGTTTTAACAAAAATGTGGTGCTAAAATTTAAAAGCTTGTGTCTTTTTCCTTAGAAAGGGGAAACTGAAATGAAATTATCAATTAAGGAACACTTAAATTTTGATTTAAAAAGGCAATTATATAATGCATACATCTCAAAAGATGTAGACTCTATAATTAGGGTGTGTCAAAATTTTCAACTTTCAATTTCCAAACATTAGGATTGCTCAAAGGTTTTGATGTGCCTTGGGGATTGTAAAGATATTTTGGTTACTTTAATATAGTACATAAATATTATAACGGTTTTAACATTTTGTTTGTTGGTTAATGTATATAGGATTTTTTTCAAACAGTGGCTGTATCATAGAAAGACAGTATTATTATATGCCAAATATATTTTTTGCCATATAGTTTTGTCGGGTAATTTATATAACTACCAGCATACACTAATAATTATTGTATCTCAGTATTCAGGCAGCTTAAATACCCTCGTGCAATTAGCAGTCTATTGCTAAAAGAGATGGGGGAAAAATGTCTCTCATTTTCATTAGAACTATGCAGAGACCATATCATATGCTTTGAAAGCACGAATTGGAATATCCACTCACTGCAGACCATGACACAATACTCAGATTTAGAGCAAAATATATTGTATCCTAATCTATCAAAGAAAGAACACAAATTGCTGTCGTATTATTGTTTTTAGCAAATTGGAACAATTTGATGCAGGATAGAGCTTTATGCAAATAGGAAGCTAAATTGTACAAAAATTGAGCAAGGACATTTGAGTACTAATGCATTTAGAAACCCTGATTTATGCCTTTCGTGTGAACAACTAAAGTTTGGGCAGCTGGGAAATATGTATGCATTAGTACTATCATTTGCATTGAAGGTGGAACCGGTGCCATTCTGAATCACTCCACTCTGTCCTGGATCAATAAAGATTTGCTTCATCTCATTGTAGCTTGTTGTGGATTTTATATAAATATGATGGGATGAGGCTGCATCTAATAATTAAAACAAAACAATGCAATGTGTTCAGTTATCCAGGATATGCCAGAAATGGTCCTGCCATGATCAAAAAAGTTATGTTAATTGCCACCATCCCTCCTTGAAAATTAATAGATTGGTAGCAAAACCCATGATACCGAATGACATAAAAATAACAGGTAGGTTCTGTTCCCTACAGGTACAGGCTAGGCTTATATAGATAATCCATCATTTATTCAATTTATTCAAGCTTATTGAAGCTTATTCAAGTCTTGGCAAATAATTTAATCTATTAAATTATGTTTTTTTATTTATTTTTAGAATTGTAAGCTTTGACTGCATTAACAAAAATGACTACTACACTATTAGTCCACAAGCAGTTATTCATACATATAATGGAGAAGTTGAATACCTGGAACTTGAACGCTGGGAGCAAGAATACATCTATCATAGGGCACTTGTCAAAATCACTATATTTGCTATATTTCGCAAATGGAAATCGTTTAATGTATGGAGAAAAAATGTCCGCTGCAAAACGATCAGTTCATGTCGCCGAGCTTTACAGAAGAACTTATTTATTGTTAATGGTGTATGTATTGTGTTTTTATTACTGAAATAATATATGTGAAGGATGTTAGATAATCTAAAACAGGCCTGTCAAATTCACATCGTTACAGCATCATCACATGATGTATCAGGACTTTTTTTCCCCTTGCTAAACCGGGCATGGGTGTGGCCAGCGCGTGATGCTTCTGGCTCATGGCCCGTGAGTTTGATAGCCCTGATCTAAAACATTGTATTGTTTTGAAGAGGTCATTCTTAAATATCAAGATAATTTATAGTGTACTATAGGTATCCTTGTGTGAAATATATTCATATTAACATAGCTGTAGTTCCACAGTTCTAAATTATTGCTGCTAGAGTTTAGTTAGTATGGAACGTCAGTAAAACTCATAATCTAAAAGATTCACAGACAATATTTTTAATATATGGGAACTCAGAGGCACCAATATCTAGGAACCATTTTTCAGGAGCCATCAACCATGCACATTTATGTTTCAGTTTTGACAACTTATGTGTAAACATGCCAAGACTTCTTTATTCCATCAAGATATGGAGAAAAATCTGGGAGACACAGAGAAAGTAGAAAAAACAGATGTTTTCTGTGATTTCCAATTTGTCTCATAAATAGGAAAGCCAATTAATTTGCTTTTGTTGTATTATTCAGAAAATGTACACAATACTTTCTAATAGTTCTTTCTGTCTTATTGATTTGTTCTGTTTTGCAGTGTTTGAGACCAGCAATTCTAAACATCCAAGAAATGTGTTATCGAATTAGCGACATGGTACTTTGTAAAATTGAAAAGGGCTATATATATACATTGATAGAGTTTAAAGGTACTCAGTTCAGTCAGCTAAAAGATGTGAGTTTCATGTTTCAGTTGTTAAGAGTTCATATAAATAATTTAACTGAAACGTAATTATTATTCACCTGTAATTGCATTAAACTTTTAGGTGGCATCTCGTTTATCAGAATTCAGAGAATTAGCCAAAGAAGTGGTTAGAAGTGCATGTCGAACTGCATTGCTTGAAACTGGTTTCACGCCTGATGATTATTTTTATAATATTGAGAATACAGGTATAAAACGGCAGTATTAACAATAAATAATGTTTATATATTTATTCTAAATGCCTTCTGAGAGTGTTTGTTTATTTCTTTTATCTCAGAGAGATGAGGTTAGAAAGTTCTTTGAATTTTCAAATAATTGTACTTTCTTGCAACATTTGAACTTTGGGAATTTCCATTTTTAGTAGTTAAGGTATCTAGCTAAAAACTAGGAAGTTGTGAATTCTAGTTCCATCTTGGGCACAAAACCAGCTGAGTGACTTTGGGCTAGACACTTTTGCTGAGCCCTTGACAATGGGAAACCACTTCTGAAAAACCTTGCCAAAAAAACTCAAGAGAAGTGGATCTAATTTAATAGAAAAAAAATAAATAAAAGTGGGACAGAATCAAGATGTGATCTTATGTACTATGAGAAGAAAGACCGGGGGGAGGGGGGATGTTATCCACCATTGCAATCTCAATATGCAACAGTGTGTACAGCCTGACCCAATCCATACTTTGTTATGTATCAGTCCCAAATATTTGTATGGCCCCTGTAAAATTTGACAGGGTCCAGTATAACACTCCCACTCTAAGTCAAATAGGACTTTTTATGGATATATCATTTCTTTAACTGAAAATCTACTGTTTAGCTTTGTGCCTGGAATAATTACAGCAATTTCTACCTGTATTTTTCCTCAGAACAGATAACAATGGCAACAAGAAAAGAAGTTGTAGGAACCACCGTTTCTCGTGTTGAGAAAGACTTCTATGGCGAACAACCTGAAAGAATGACATACACAGAACAGGCCAATAAAAGGGCTCAGTGTGGAAGGCTAACATGGTTAGTAATAGTGTATATATGGGTGGTCTTGTCATAATATCTTTCTCGCAATTTAGAACTGATAGATGTAAAATAGCAAAAGTGCTTCTTGCAAAAAGTGTTTATAATTTAGGCTAGTTTCACCCATTTTGTGAAAACAGAAACAAACATCTGATTATGGGTTAACATGCTATGTGACCTGAGTCACAGGCATCAAATCATAGGCCTTAAATCCTATTTTGTAAATGTAAATATTTCTTTCAGCAGTCCTTCCATTAGAAACCAAACTAATCCTTAATAATAATAATGGTGAAAATATAAATGTGAAATAGCGGCATTGGACATAGCAGCAGGGCGGCTTTTGCCTCTAGCACCGGGACGGCATGGTGGCTTTTGCCCGCTTCTTGAAAGTGGGCAAAAGCCGCCCTGCTGCCCCGGCGCTAGAGGCAAAAGCCGCCCTGCCGCTATGTCCGACATAGAGGCGTCCTGCCTCTATGTCGGACATAGCACTGAGGCGTCCACAAGCCCTGCCACTCTGTCCAAAAGCCCTGCCGTTATGTCCAAAAGCCCTGCCGCTATGTCCAAAAGCCCTGCCGCTATGTCCGACATAAAAAAAGTGCTAGCCTGCTCGCCAGCAGAGGCAGGTAAAACACACACACACACACAAATTATTTACAATAATACAATTACTTACAAATTACATTAATTTTGAATTCCTCCCCCTCCCTCTGACCCACATACCTTTTCCAGCTGTTTCACAGAGGATTTCAACTCTGCTCTTGTCTGCCATGATGAAATGTAAAAATGTAAAAGGAAAAAGGCAAGAGTTGCTGAGGTCAGGCTGGGTTGGCTGCTGCCAGAGTCTCCAATGGATGACTCTGCTTAACTGTTTAAAAAAGCCTCTAAAAAAAACGCCCTCTACAGGAGGAGGCAAGAGAACCAAGTGCCTCATCTACATAAGGAATTTTTCGGCTTTTAACCCTTGCTTAACTCTGCTCGAGTGATCATAAAGATAGACTAAATGAGGCACGTGGTTCTCCCGCCTCCTCCTGTAGAGGGCACTTTTTTAGAGGCTTTTTTAAACAGTTAAGCACTAAGCAGAGTCATCCACTATGACTCTGGCAGCAACTACCTCAGCCTTTTTCCTTTTACTTTTTTTTTTCTTTTCATGATGACAGTGGTGAGGCCCTGCCTCCCATGACTGCACGTCACTGGCATATCATATCTGGGTGTTATCTATGTTTCTTGGCAATATGAAATAGTAATCAATATATTGTCCAGTATGAAATAGAAATCAATAACTTGGGAACATTTTTAATGATAGTTAAAGCAATGTTAAGTTATTGTTTTGACTTAGGCAATGTTATTATTGCTTCCTATCCTTGGCCCTTGGTTTGAATTTTGTTGCTGCTTTCTTTTTGTTGAAATTATATAGTGCAATGTTGTTTTACTGAATAGGTGGTACCTGGCTCAATAGTAGTAACTGCAAGAGGAATCTTAGAGTCCTAGTGGACAATCACTTAAATATGAGCCCGGAGTGTGCTGCAGTTGCCAAAAAACTCCAATGCAGTCCTAGGCTACATTAGCAGAGGGACAGAATCATGATTATATTAACCGTTAGTATTGCTTTATAGTGCTTTGGTAAGACCACATTTGGAATATTGCATCTAGTTTTGGTCACCACGGTGTAAAAAAGATGTTGAGACCCTGAAAAGTAGAATGACTTGTTTCCAAAACACTGGAGATTTTTAAGATGAGATTGGAGAATGATTTGTCTGAAATGGTAGTATTTCCTTTTTGAGCAGGAGGTTGGATTGGAAGACCTCCAAGGTCCCTTCCAATTCTTATTGTATTATTTTCAAAGCCATTTTATTTTTTTTTCTTTGAAAGGCAAAATAAATAGGATAACAATTTCTTACATAAGTAATAAATTTTGATCATAAAGAATTTTTTATTTATGTATCACACTGAAACATTAAGCATATAGATATGAATGGATTTATTAATCGCTGGAGCTGAAAGGGCAACGCCTTATGTGCCCTCATAAATGGCTCCGCATGCCACTTGTGGCATGCATGCCATAGGTGTGCCATCACGGTTATAGGCTATATAAACAATTATAGGCTGTAATTGTAGAATTTTGCAAGCTGGATTGTGTTTTACTTCTCTTCCTCCTTATAGCCCAGTAAATCAGGTAAGTGCATGACTGTGTCTCTTCTGAATGCTATCTTGTATTATAACAGTATCAATATCACTTAGGCATATACTGCTTCATTGTGCTTCAAAGCTCTCTCTAAGCCAGAGGTATCCAGCCTGTGGGCTAGGCCCACTACCGGGCTATGGCTTATTTGCAACTGGACCACATGAATGGTGGGCTGGGTGCATGTGCAGCCGAACTCATGTGAGCAGTGGGCATCGGCTCTTGCAGCCCCACTTGAGTGAGCAGTGGGCACACTCACACAAATGAAACTATGTACACAAGCACCTGCATTTCACACAAAACCATCCCCTCTTCTCCCACTCCCCTCCCTGTGCCTGGCTGCCATTAAAGTCCGTGAGATTGTCTGTGCTAAGACAGCAGTTTGTTTTGCATTGTTGATCTGTTTGTTTCTTCCTAGCTTTATTCGTCTTGCTGATTATCTTATAGTAAATACTATGCATGTCTTGGCCGTTAAATCTGTTGCTACTCTCTTGCGTTACCTTGCTGATAAGTTGAAGAAGACACCACTTGCAGAAATTATCCAAACATGGAATACAGATGTAGTAGCACCTGAAGTTGTGGAAAAGAAGGTAATATTCATCATAGTGAGATGTTCAAACTGTTTAGAATGACTTGACCAAAGTTTCAGAAAATGTAACTGTTAAAAGCAGAATCATTGCTTTCTATTGATCAATATCAATCATCTTGTTTTGATCTAATATATTGTTCCTTACTTCATATCCTATGAAAATGCGTTTCTTGAATCCATTTGATCAATGGAAATTAATGAAACTTGCCTTTACAGTACATTTTATAATTGGAAAATACTTCAAAGAGTTCTGTGTAAAGGCTTATAACATAAGAAATGATATGTTAGTGCTGAATAATATCCAGAAAAAGTCTCTACAATCCTAATGAATAAATAATATTCATTTTGAAAAGCTGGATAGATCTGATTAAAAATACCAATTTTAAACAAAAATGTGATTATTTTAAGAAATGAGTATCAAAATTAAGGATTCCAGTAAAAGGATGCATTTTAAAAAGAATGAATAAAATATATCACAGAAGAGAAAGGAACAAAAACAGCTGAAGTTTCATCATCATCAAAACAAAGAAGCAACATGATCAAATAAAAGAAAGAGACTCACCAACATTCCTAAACATTCCAAAACATGCAGTTGCA